>NW_028270139.1:179107399-179112061 GCF_037043375.1 Chiloscyllium plagiosum | reverse complement strand
GAACTGCATCCCCCATCACCATTCACTTACCCTTCTCCAGCCACAACCTCCCTCCCTTTTTTAATATCCGTGCTCCCCTCCCCCTCCCCCTCCGCAGTCCTGAAACCTGCTTCCCAGATGCTGTCTGACTCTCTGTGTTTTCCCAGCTCCATATCTATTGGCTCTGTAGTTTCCTTGTGGCCTTGGGCAGTGCAGTTCCTCTACCACGCTGTGCTGCATCCAGATAGGATGCTCCTCATCTGGTGCATCTATTAAAATTACTAAGAGTCTTGAAGGACATGTGGAATGTCCTGAGGAAATAGAGATGTTGTTGGGCTTTGTGGACCGTCACGTTGATGTGGGTGTACCAGGGCAGATTGTTGGTGAACTTGATGCTCTGGCCATCTCCACCACAGCCCCATTGAGGCAGACAGGGTGGGTCCTCCACTCTGCTTCCTCAGGATAATGACGAGCTCCTTCATTTTGCTAACATTGAGGGAGACATTGTTGTCTTTATACCTGACCACTGAGCTCTCAATCTTGTAGCTGTCTCACTGTTGTTTGAGATCCAATGTACAATGGTGGTGTCATCAGAAAATTTGTAAATTTGTAAGGAGACCTTTCTTCAGCCAGAGAGCGGTGGGACTGTGAAATTCATTGCCATGGAGCACAGTGGAGGCCGGGACGTTAATATCTTCAAGGCAGAGATTGATAAATTCTTGATCTCGCAAGGAATTAAGGGATGCAGGGAGAGTGTGGGTAAGTGGAGTTGAAATGCCCCTCAGCCATGATTGAGTGGTGGAGTGGGTTCAATGGGCCGAGTGTCCTTACTTCCTCTCCTATGTCTTATGGTCTTAAAGTGAGAGGGCATTGGTTTAAGGTGAGAGGGGCAGAATGTGTACACTCCTCCGCTTGTGTGGCCAAATTTCATCCTAACTCCATCTTCGCTCACAACATCACCACTGTAACCGGCTCCCAGACAACGATGAGTCAGAATAAAGGAAGGAGATAGACAGCCTGGGTGAGGTGATGCAATGAGGACAACCTCTCTCTCTCAACATCAGCAAAACTAACAAATTGATTATTGACTTCAGGAAGGAGGGGGAGAATACACCCCCCATCTATATCAGCAGAGCAGGGGTTGAGAGGATGGAGAGCTTCAAGTTCCTCGGAGTGACAATAACCGACCACCCGTCCGAGATGTGACGGTAACGAAGATACAACAACTCCTCTTCTTCCTCAGGCAGCTCAGGATATTCAGCATGTCCATAAGGACCCTCACCAACTTCTACAGATACACCATTGAGAGCAGACTGTCCGGGTGTATAACGGCCTGATACGGTAACAGCTCTGCCCAGGACTGTAAGAAACTGCAGAAGGTTGTGTGCACAGCCCAGACCATCACGGTATCCACCCTCCCATCCATGGACACCGTTTACACAGCTCACTGCCACGGAGAGGCTGCCAACGTCATCCAAGCCCCCTCCCACCCCGATAATGATCTCCTACAATCTCTTCCATCAGGCAGAAGATACAGAAGCTTGAACACATTCACCAACAGGTTCAGGAACAGCTTCTTCCTGGCTTTAATTACCACTGATGGATGGGCCTTCTCAGATTCCACATTTAAGGTTGATCTCTCTGTTCGTGCACCTTGTTGCAGCCACAATGTTGTATTCCACTCTGTTTTATCACCCGGTGAGCTTTGTATGGTAGAATGTGTCGATACGATGTGGAAAACAACACTTTGCACTGTATCTAGGTACATGTGATCATAATAAATGAAACCAAACCAAATAAAAATGTCCCGAGAGGCACCTTTCTCACACTGTGTGGTGCATGGGACAAGCAGCGAGGGAATTGTAAAGGCAAGGATAATTAGAACATTTAAAAACGTCTGAAGGGAGACACAAATAGGAAAGGTTTCGAGGGATATGGGGCCAAATGCTGGCAAATGGACAAGATTAATTTAGGACACAAGGAATGAGTTATGTTGAATACATTTTTGCATGCTGTACGAGTATAAAGGCAGTAAGAGGGAAATCAGGAGGGCAAAAAGGGACATGAGAAAAGGTTGGCAAATAAAATTAAGGAGAATCCAAAGGGTTTTTACAAATACATTAAGGGCAAAAGGGTAACGAGGGAGAGAGTAGGGCCCCTCAAAGATCAGCAAGGCGGCCTTTGTGTGGAACCACAGAAAATGGGGGAGATACTAAATGAATATTTTGCATCAGTATTTACTGTGGAAAAGGATATGGAAGATATAGACTGTAGGGAAATAGATGGTGACATCTTGCAAAATGTCCAGATTACAGAGGAGGAAGTGCTGGATGTCTTGAAACGGTTAAAGGTGGATAAATCCCCAGGACCTGATCAGGTGTACCCGAGAACTCTGTAGGAAGCTAGAGAAGTGATTGCTGGGCCTCTTGCTGAGATATTTGTATCATCGATAGTCACAGGTGAGGTGCCGGAAGACTGGAGGTTGGCAAACGTGGTGCCACTGTTTAAGAGGGGCAGTAAAGATAAGCCAGGGGAACTATAGACCGGTGAGCCTGACCTTGGTGGTGGGCAAGTGTTGGAGGGAATCCTGAGGGACAGGATGTACATGTATTTGGAAAGGCAAGGACTGATTTGGGGATAGTCAACATGGCTTTGTGCGTGGGAAATCATGTCTCACAAACTTGATTGAGTTTTTGAAGAAGTAACAAAGAGGATTGATGAGGGCAGAGCAGTAGATGTGATCTATATGGACTTCAGTAAGGCGTTCGACAAGGTTCCCCATGGGAGACTGGTTAGCAAGGTTAGATCTCATGGAATACAGGGAGAACTAGCCATTTGGATACAGAACTGGCTCAAAGGTAGAAGACAATAGACAATAGACAATAGGTGCAGGAGTAGGCCATTCTGCCCTTCGAGCCTGCACCGCCATTCAATATGATCATGGCTGATCATTCCTAATCAGTATCCTGTTCCTGCCTTATCTCCATAACCCTTGATTTCACTATCTTTGAGAGCTCTATCCAACTCTTTCTTAAATGCATCCAGAGACTGGGCCTCCACTGCCCTCTGGGGCAGAGCATTCCACACAGCCACCACTCTCTGGGTGAAGAAGTTTCTCCTCATCTCTGTCCTAAATGGTCTACCCCATATTTTTAAGCTGTGTCCTCTGGTTCGGCACTCACCCATCAGTGGAAACATGTTTCCTGCTGCCAGAGTGTCCAATCCTTTAATAATCTTATATGTCTCAATCAGATCCCCTCTCAGTCTTCGAAACTCAAGGGTATACAAGCCCAGTCGCTTCAGTCTTTCAGTGTAATGCAATTCTGCCATTCTAGGAATTGACCTCGTGAACCTACGCTGCACTTCCTCAATAGCCAGAATGTCTTTCCTCAAATTTGGAGACCAGAACAGAGGGTGGTGGTGGAGAGTTGTTTTTCAGACTGGAGGCCTGTGACCAGTGGAGTGCCACAAGGATCAGTGCTGGGTCCTCTATTTTTTGTCATTTACATAAATGATTTGGATGTGAGCATAAGAGGTACAGTTAGTAAGTTTGCAGATGACACCAAAATTGGAGGAGTAGTGAACAGCGAAGAGGGTTTACCTCAGATTACAACAGGATCTGGACCAGATGGGCCAATGGGCTGAGAAGTGGCAGAGGGAGTTTAATTCCGATAAATGTGAGGTGCTGCATTTTGGGAAAGCAAATCTTAGCAGGACTTATACACTTAATGGTAAGGTCCGAGGGAGTGTTGCTGAACAAAGAGACCTTGGAGTGCAGGTTCATAGCTCCTTGAAAGTGGAGTCGCAGGTAGATAGGATAGTGAAGAAGGCGCTTGGTATGCTTTCCTTTATTGGTCAGAGTATTGAGTACAGGAGTTGGGAGGTCATGTTGCGGCTGTACAGGACATTGGTTAGGCCACTGTTGGAATATTGCGTGCAATTCTGGTCTCCTTCCTATCGGAAAGATGTTGTGAAACCTGAAAGGGTTCAGAAATGATTTACAAGGATATTGGCAGGGTTGGAGGTTTTGAGCTAGGGGATAGAACACAGGGAGGGAGAGAGAGAGAGGGATAGAGCACAGGGAGAGAGAGGGATAGAGCACAGGGAGAGAGAGGGATAGAGCACAGGGAGAGAGAGAGAGAGGGATAGAGCACAGGGAGAGAGAGAGAGAGGGATAGAGCACAGGGAGAGAGAGAGAGAGGGGATAGAGCACATGGAGAGAGAGAGGGATAGAGCACAGGGAGAGAGAGAGGGATAGAGCACAGAGAGAGGGAGGGATAGAGCACAGGGAGAGAGAGAGAGAGTGGGTTAGAGCACAGGAGGAGAGGAATAGAGCACAGGGAGAGAGAGAGAGGGATAGAGCACAGGGAGAGAGAGGAGAGATAGAGCACAGGGAGAGAGGGATAGAGCACAGGGGGAGAGAGGGGAAGAGAGAGGGAGAGAGCACAGGGAGAGAGAGAGAGAGGGAGAGAGCACAGGGAGAGAGAGAGAGAGAGGGAAAGAGCACAGGGAGAGAGAGAGAGAGAGAGAGAGGGGGAAAGAGCACAGGGAGAGAGAGAGAGAGGGAAAGAGCACAGGGAGAGAGAGAGAGAGGGAAAGAGCACAGGGAGAGAGAGAGAGAGGGAAAGAGCACAGGGAGAGAGAGAGAGAGGGATAGAGCACAGGGAGAGAGAGAGAGAGGGA
>NW_028270139.1:179097399-179102399 GCF_037043375.1 Chiloscyllium plagiosum | reverse complement strand
GAGCACAGGGAGAGAGAGAGAGAGAGAGAGGGAAAGAGCACAGGGAGAGAGAGAGAGAGAGAGAGGGAAAGAGCACAGGGAGAGAGAGAGAGAGAGAGAGGGAAAGAGCACAGGGAGAGAGAGAGGGAAAGAGCACAGGGAGAGAGAGAGGGAGAGAGCACAGGGAGAGAGAGAGAGAGAGGGAAAGAGCACAGGGAGAGAGAGAGAGAGAGAGGGATAGAGCCCAGGGAGAGAGAGAGAGAGAGAGGGATAGAGCCCAGGGAGAGAGAGAGAGAGAGAGGGATAGAGCCCAGGGAGAGAGAGAGAGGGATAGAGCCCAGGGACAGAGAGAGAGGGATAGAGCCCAGGGACAGAGAGAGAGGGATAGAGCCCAGGGACAGAGAGAGAGGGTTAGAGCACAGGGAGAGAGAGAGAGGGATAGAGAGGGTTAGAGCACAGGAGGAGAGGAAGAGAGCACAGGGAGAGAGAGAGAGGGATAGAGCACAGGGAGAGAGGGATAGAGCACAGGGGGAGAGAGGGGGATAGAGCACAGGGAGAGAGAGAGACGGATAGAGCACAGGGAGAGAGAGAGGGATAGAGCACAGGGAGAGAGAGAGGGATAGACCACAGGGAGAGAGAGAGAGAGAGAGGGTTAGAGCACAGGAGGAGAGGAATAGAGCACAGGGAGAGAGAGAGAGGGATAGAGCACAGGGAGAGAGAGAGAGGGATAGAGCACAGGGAGAGAGAGGGAGGGATAGAGCACAGGGAGAGAGGGATAGAGCACAGGGGGAGAGAGGGGAAGAGAGAGGGAGAGAGCACAGGGAGAGAGAGAGAGAGGGAAAGAGCACAGGGAGAGAGAGAGAGAGAGAGGGAAAGAGCACAGGGAGAGAGAGAGAGAGAGAGAGGGAAAGAGCACAGGGAGAGAGAGAGAGAGGGAAAGAGCACAGGGAGAGAGAGAGAGAGGGAGAGAGCACAGGGAGAGAGAGAGAGAGGGAAAGAGCACAGGGAGAGAGAGAGAGGGAAAGAGCACAGGGAGAGGGAGAGAGCATAGGGAGAGAGGGAGAGAGCACAGGGAGAGAGGGAGAGAGAGGGAGAGAGCACAGGGAGAGAGAGAGAGAGAGAGGGATAGAGCCCAGGGAGAGAGAGAGAGGGATAGAGCCCAGGGAGAGAGAGAGAGGGATAGAGCCCAGGGAGAGAGAGAGAGGGATAGAGCCCAGGGAGAGAGAGAGAGGGATAGAGCCCAGGGAGAGAGAGAGAGGGATAGAGCCCAGGGAGAGAGAGAGAGGGATAGAGCCCAGGGAGAGAGAGAGAGGGATAGAGCCCAGGGAGAGAGAGAGAGGGATAGAGCCCAGGGAGAGAGAGAGAGGGATAGAGCCCAGGGAGAGAGAGGGAGAGAGAGGGTTAGAGCACAGGGAGAGAGAGAGAGGGATAGAGAGGGTTAGAGCACAGGAGGAGAGGAAGAGAGCACAGGGAGAGAGAGAGAGGGATAGAGCACAGGGAGAGAGGGATAGAGCACAGGGAGAGAGGGATAGAGCACAGGGGGAGAGAGGGGGATAGAGCACAGGGAGAGAGAGAGACGGATAGAGCACAGGGAGAGAGAGAGGGATAGAGCACAGGGAGAGAGAGAGGGATAGACCACAGGGAGAGAGAGAGAGAGAGAGAGGGTTAGAGCACAGGAGGAGAGGAATAGAGCACAGGGAGAGAGAGAGAGAGAGGGATAGAGCACAGGGAGAGAGGGATAGAGCACAGGAGGAGAGGAATAGAGCACAGGGAGAGAGAGAGAGGGAGAGAGCACAGGGAGAGAGAGAGAGGGAAAGAGCACAGGGAGAGAGAGAGAGAGAGAGAGAGAGCACAGAGAGAGAGGGAAAGAGCACAGGGAGAGAGAGAGGCATAGAGCACAGGGAGAGAGAGGGATAGAGTACAGGGAGAGAGAGAGAGAGGGAAAGAGCACAGAGAGAGAGAGGGAGAGAGCACAGGGAGAGAGAGAGAGGGAGAGAGCACAGAGATAGATGGAAAGAGCACAGGGGGAGAGAGAGAGAGAGAGGGATAGAGCACAGGGAGAGAGAGAGAGGGATAGAGCACAGGGAGAGAGAGAGAGGGATAGAGCACAGGGAGAGAGAGAGAGAGAAAGAGCACAGGGAGAGAGAGAGAGAGAGAGAGAGAGGGAAAGAGCACAGGGAGAGAGAGAGAGAGGGAAAGAGCACAGGGAGAGAGAGAGAGAGAGAGAGGGAAAGAGCACAGGGAGAGAGAGAGAGAGAGAGAGAGAGGGAAAGAGCACAGGGAGAGAGAGAGAGAGAGAGGGAAAGAGCACAGGGAGAGAGAGAGAGAGAGAGAGGGAAAGAGCACAGGGAGAGAGAGAGAGAGAGAGAGGGAAAGAGCACAGGGAGAGAGAGAGAGAGAGAGAGGGAAAGAGCACAGGGAGAGAGAGAGAGAGAGAGAGGGAAAGAGCACAGGGAGAGAGAGAGAGGGGGAAAGAGCACAGGGAGAGAGAGAGAGAGAGAGAGAGAGGGAAAGAGCACGGAGAGAGAGAGAGAGAGAGAGAGAGAGAGGGAAAGAGCACGGAGAGAGAGAGAGAGAGAGAGAGAGAGAGGGAAAGAGCACAGGGAGAGAGAGAGAGAGAGAGAGGGAAAGAGCACAGGGAGAGAGAGAGAGGGGGAAAGAGCACAGGGAGAGAGAGAGAGAGAGAGAGAGAGGGAAAGAGCACGGAGAGAGAGAGAGAGAGAGAGAGAGAGAGGGAAAGAGCACAGGGAGAGAGAGAGAGAGAGAGGGAAAGAGCACAGGGAGAGAGAGAGAGAGAGGGAAAGAGCACAGGGAGAGAGAGAGAGGGAAAGAGCACAGGGAGAGAGGGAGAGAGCACAGGGAGAGAGGGAGAGAGCACAGGGAGAGAGGGATAGAGCACAGGGGGAGAGAGGGGGATAGAGCACAGGGAGAGAGATAGAGGGAAAGAGCACAGGGGGAGAGAGAGAGAGAGAGGGATAGAGCACAGGGAGAGAGAGAGAGGGATAGAGCACAGGGAGAGAGAGAGAGGGATAGAGCACAGGGAGAGAGAGAGAGAGAAAGAGCACAGGGAGAGAGAGAGAGAGAGAGAGAGAGGGAAAGAGCACAGGGAGAGAGAGAGAGAGGGAAAGAGCACAGGGAGAGAGAGAGAGAGAGAGAGGGAAAGAGCACAGGGAGAGAGAGAGAGAGAGAGAGGGAAAGAGCACAGGGAGAGAGAGAGAGAGAGAGAGGGAAAGAGCACAGGGAGAGAGAGAGAGAGAGAGAGGGAAAGAGCACAGGGAGAGAGAGAGAGAGAGAGAGGGAAAGAGCACAGGGAGAGAGAGAGAGGGGGAAAGAGCACAGGGAGAGAGAGAGAGAGAGAGAGAGAGGGAAAGAGCACGGAGAGAGAGAGAGAGAGAGAGAGAGAGAGGGAAAGAGCACGGAGAGAGAGAGAGAGAGAGAGAGAGAGAGGGAAAGAGCACAGGGAGAGAGAGAGAGAGAGAGAGGGAAAGAGCACAGGGAGAGAGAGAGAGGGGGAAAGAGCACAGGGAGAGAGAGAGAGAGAGAGAGAGAGGGAAAGAGCACGGAGAGAGAGAGAGAGAGAGAGAGAGAGAGGGAAAGAGCACAGGGAGAGAGAGAGAGAGAGAGGGAAAGAGCACAGGGAGAGAGAGAGAGAGAGGGAAAGAGCACAGGGAGAGAGAGAGAGAGAGAGAGAGAGGGAAAGAGCACAGGGAGAGAGAGAGAGGGAAAGAGCACAGGGAGAGAGGGAGAGAGCACAGGGAGAGAGGGAGAGAGCACAGGGAGAGAGGGATAGAGCACAGGGGGAGAGAGGGGGATAGAGCACAGGGAGAGAGAGAGACGGATAGAGCACAGGGAGAGAGAGAGGGATAGAGCACAGGGAGAGAGAGAGGGATAGACCACAGGGAGAGAGAGAGAGAGAGAGAGGGTTAGAGCACAGGAGGAGAGGAATAGAGCACAGGGAGAGAGAGAGAGAGGGATAGAGCACAGGAGGAGAGGAATAGAGCACAGGGAGAGAGAGAGAGGGAGAGAGCACAGGGAGAGAGAGAGAGGGAGAGAGCACAGGGGGAGAGAGAGAGAGAGAGCACAGAGAGAGAGGGAAAGAGCACAGGGAGAGAGAGAGGCATAGAGCACAGGGAGAGAGAGGGATAGAGTACAGGGAGAGAGAGAGAGAGGGAAAGAGGACAGAGAGAGAGAGGGAGAGAGCACAGGGAGAGAGAGAGAGGGAGAGAGCACAGAGAGAGAGGGAAAGAGCACAGGGAGAGAGAGAGAGGGATAGAGCACAGGGAGAGAGAGAGAGGGATAGAGCACAGGGAGAGAGAGAGAGAGGGATAGAGCACAGGGAGAGAGAGAGAGGGATAGAGCACAGGGAGAGAGAGAGAGGGATAGAGCACAGGGAGAGAGAGAGAGGGATAGACCACAGGGAGAGAGAGAGAGAGAGAGAGGGTTAGAGCACAGGAGGAGAGGAATAGAGCACAGGGAGAGAGAGAGAGAGGGATAGAGCACAGGAGGAGAGGAATAGAGCACAGGGAGAGAGAGAGAGGGAGAGAGCACAGGGAGAGAGAGAGAGGGAGAGAGCACAGGGGGAGAGAGAGAGAGAGAGCACAGAGAGAGAGGGAAAGAGCACAGGGAGAGAGAGAGGCATAGAGCACAGGGAGAGAGAGGGATAGAGTACAGGGAGAGAGAGAGAGAGGGAAAGAGGACAGAGAGAGAGAGGGAGAGAGCACAGGGAGAGAGAGAGAGGGAGAGAGCACAGAGAGAGAGGGAAAGAGCACAGGGAGAGAGAGAGAGGGATAGAGCACAGGGAGAGAGAGAGAGGGATAGAGCACAGGGAGAGAGAGAGAGAGGGATAGAGCACAGGGAGAGAGAGAGAGGGATAGAGCACAGGGAGAGAGAGAGAGGGATAGAGCACAGGGAGAGAGAGAGAGGGATAGAGCACAGGGAGAGAGAGAGAGGGATAGAGCACAGGGAGAGAGAGAGAGGGATAGAGCACAGGGAGAGAGAGAGAGGGATAGAGCACAGGGAGA
>NW_028270139.1:179034899-179094899 GCF_037043375.1 Chiloscyllium plagiosum | reverse complement strand
AGAGAGTGAGGGAAAGAGCACAGGGAGAGAGAGAGAGAGAGAGAGAGGGAAAGAGCACAGGGAGAGAGAGGGAGAGAGCACAGGGAGAGAGAGAGAGAGAGAGAGGGGGAAAGAGCACAGGGAGAGAGAGAGAGAGAGAGAGAGAGGGAAAGAGCACAGGGGGAGAGAGAGAGGGAAAGAGCACAGGGAGAGAGAGAGAGAGAGAGAGGGAAAGAGCACAGGGAGAGAGAGAGAGAGAGAGAGAGAGACGGAAAGAGCACAGGGAGAGAGAGAGAGAGAGAGAGGGAAAGAGCACAGGGAGAGAGAGGGAGAGAGCACAGGGAGAGAGAGAGAGAGAGAGAGGGGGAAAGAGCACAGGGAGAGAGAGGGAGAGAGCACAGGGAGAGAGAGAGAGAGAGAGGGAAAGAGCACAGGGAGAGAGAGAGAGAGAGAGAGAGGGAAAGAGCACAGGGAGAGAGAGGGAGAGAGCACAGGGAGAGAGAGAGACGAGAGAGCAGGGGAAGAGCACAGGGGGAGAGAGAGGGGAGAGAGCACAGGGGAGAGAGAGAGATGAGAGCAGCAGGGAGAAGAGCACAGGGAGTGAGGGAGAGAGCACAGGGAGAGAGAGAGCACTAGAACACAGGGAGAGAGCACGGGAGGGAGAGAGCACATGGGCGAGAGAGAGAGATACAGAGAGCACAGGCAGAGTGAGAGGGAGAGAGCACAGGCAGAGAGAGAGGGAGAGAGCACAGGCAGAGAGAGAGTGCACAGGGAGAGAGAGAGAGGCATTGAGCACAGGGAGAGAGAGAGGGATAGAGCACAGGGAGAGAGAGGGATAGAGCACAGGAGGAGAGGAATAGAGCACAGGGAGAGAGAGAGAGGCATAGAGCACAGGGAGAGAGAGGGTGGGATAGAGCACAGGGAGAGAGAGGGTGGGATAGAGCACAGGGATAGAGAGGGAGGGATAGAGCACAGGGAGAGAGAGGGAGGGATAGAGCACAGGGAGAGAGGGATAGAGCACAGGGAGAGAGAGTGAGGGATAGAGCACAGGGAGAGAGAGGGAGGGATAGAGCACAGGGAGAGAGGGATACAGCACAGGAGGAGAGGAATAGAGCACAGGGAGAGAGAGAGAGGGAGAGAGCACAGGGAGAGGGAGAGAGGGATAGAGCACAGGAGGAGAGGAATAGAGCACAGGGAGAGAGAGAGAGGGAGAGAGCACAGGCAGGGAGAGAGCACAGGCAGAGAGAGAGGGAGAGAGCACAGGCAGAGAGAGAGGGAGAGAGCACAGAGAGAGAGAGTGCACAGGGAGAGAGAGAGAGGCATTGAGCACAGGGAGAGAGAGAGGGATAGAGCACAGGGAGAGAGAGGGATAGAGCACAGAGAGAGAGAGCACAGGGAGAGAGGGAGGGATAGAGCACAGGGAGAGAGGGAGGGATACAGCACAGGGAGAGAGGGAGGGATACAGCACAGGGAGTGAGAGGGATAGAGCACAGGGAGAGAGGGATAGAGCACAGGGAGAGAGGGATAGAGCACAGGGAGAGAGAGAGAGGGATAGAGCACAGGGAGAGAGAGAGGGATAGAGCACAGGGAGAGAGAGGGATAGAGCACAGAGAGAGAGAGCACAGGGAGAGAGGGAGGGATAGAGCACAGGGAGAGAGGGAGGGATAGAGCACAGGGAGAGAGGGAGGGATACAGCACAGGGAGTGAGAGGGATAGCGCACAGGGAGAGAGGGATAGAGCACAGGGAGAGAGGGATAGAGCACAGGGAGAGAGAGTGAGGGATAGAGCACAGGGAGAGAGAGGGAGGGATAGAGCACAGGGAGAGAGGGATACAGCACAGGAGGAGAGGAATAGAGCACAGGGAGAGAGAGAGAGGGAGAGAGCACAGGGAGAGGGAGAGAGGGATAGAGCACAGGAGGAGAGGAATAGAGCACAGGGAGAGAGAGAGAGGGAGAGAGCACAGGGAGAGAAAGGGAGAGAGCACAGGGAGAGAGAGGGAGAGAGCACAGGGAGAGAGAGAGGGAGAGAGCACAGGCAGGGAGAGAGCACAGGCAGAGAGAGAGGGAGAGAGCACAGGCAGAGAGAGAGGGAGAGAGCACAGAGAGAGAGAGTGCACAGGGAGAGAGAGAGAGGCATTGAGCACAGGGAGAGAGAGAGGGATAGAGCACAGGGAGAGAGAGGGATAGAGCACAGAGAGAGAGAGCACAGGGAGAGAGGGAGGGATAGAGCACAGGGAGAGAGGGAGGGATAGAGCACAGGGAGAGAGGGAGGGATACAGCACAGGGAGTGAGAGGGATAGAGCACAGGGAGAGAGGGATAGAGCACAGGGAGAGAGGGATAGAGCACAGGGAGAGAGAGAGAGGGATAGAGCACAGGGAGAGAGAGAGGGATGGAGCACAGGGAGAGAGAGAGGGTTAGAGCACAGGGAGAGAGAGAGGGAAAGAGCACAGGGAGAGAGAGAGAGGGATAGAGCACAGGGAGAGAGGGAGAGAGAACAGGGAGAGAGGGAGAGAGCACAGGGAGAGAGGGAGAGAGCACAGGGAGAGAGGGAGAGAGAACAGGGAGAGAGGGAGAGAGCACAGGGAGAGAAAAATAGAGCATAGGGAGAGAGAGAGGGATAGAGCACAGGGAGAGAGATGAATAGAGCACAGGCAGAGATAGAGGGATAGAGCACAGGGAGAGAGAGGGATAGAGCACAGGGAGAGAGGGTTAGAGCACAGGAGGAGAGGAATAGAGCACAGGGAGAGAGAGAGAGGGATAGAGCACAGGGAGAGAGAGGGAGGGATAGAGCACAGGGAGAGAGAGGGATAGAGCACAGGGAGAGAGAGGGAGGGATAGAGCACAGGGAGAGAGAGGGAGGGATAGAGCACAAGGAGAGAGAGGGAGGGATAGAGCACAGGGAGAGAGAGGGAGGGATAGAGCACAGGGAGAGAGAGGGAGGGATAGAGCACAGGGAGAGAGGTATACAGCGCAGGGAGAGAGAGAGAGAGGGTTAGAGCACAGGGAGAGAGAGAGGGTTAGAGCACAGGGAGAGAGGGATAGAGCACAGGGGGAGAGAGGGATAGAGCACAGGGAGAGAGTGGAATAGAGCACAGGGAGAGAGGGAGAGATCACAGGGAGAGAGAGGGATAGAGCACAGGGAGAGAGATGGATAGAGCACAGGGAGAGAGAGGAATAGAGCACGGGGAGAGAGAGGAATAGAGCAGAGGGAGAGAGAGCACAGGGAGAGAGACGAATAGAGCACAGGAAGAGAGAGAGGGATAGCGCACAGGGAGAGATGGATGGAGCACTGAGAGAGAGAGGGATGGAGCACGGAGAGAGAGAGAGATAGAGCACAGGGTGAGAGGGGGAGAGAGTACAGGGAGAGACAGAGGGGGATAGCGTACAGGGAGAGAGAGAGGGGGGATAGAGCACAGGGAGAGAGAGAGAGGGAAAGAGCACAGGGAGAGAGAGAGAGGGAAAGAGCACAGGGAGAGAGAGGGAAAGAGCACAGGGAGAGAGAGGGAAAGAGCACAGGGAGAGAGAGGGGAAAGAGCACAGGGAGAGAGAGAGAGGGAAAGAGCACAGGGAGAGAGAGGGATAGAGCACAGGGAGAGAGAGAGAGAGCACAGGGAGAGAGAGAGAGAGGGTTAGAGCACAGGGAGAGAGAGGGATAGAGCACAGGGAGAGAGGGAGAGGGATAGAGCACAGGGAGAGAGAGAGAGGGATAGAGCACAGGGAGAGAGAGAGAGGGATAGAGCACAGGGAGAGAGAGAGAGGGATAGAGCACAGGGAGAGAGGTTTAGAGCACAGGAGGAGAGGAATAGAGCACAGGGAGAGAGAGAGAGGGATAGAGCAGAGGGAGAGAGAGAGGGAAAGAGCACAGAGAGAGAGAGGGATAGAGCACAGGGATAGAGGGAGAGAGGGAGAGAGCACAGGGAGAGAAAAATAGAGCACAGGGAGAGAGAGAGAGATAGAGCACAGGGAGAGAGAGAGAGGGTTAGAGCACAGGAGGAGAGGAATAGAGCACAGGGAGAGAGAGAGAGGGATAGAGCACAGGGGGAGAGAGGGATAGAGCACAGGGGGAGAGAGGGATAGAGCACAGGGAGAGAGAGGGATAGAACACAGGAGGAGAGGAATAGAGCACAGGGAGAGAGAGAGAGGGATAGAGCACAGGGAGAGAGGGATACAGCACAGGGAGAGAGAGAGAGAGAGAGGGATAGAGCACAGGGAGAGAGAGGGAGGGATAGAGCACAGGGAGATAGAGGGATAGAGCACAGGGGGAGAGAGGGATAGAGCACAGGGGGAGAGAGAGGGTTAGAGCACAGGAGGAGAGGAATAGAGCACAGGGAGAGAGAGAGAGGGATAGAACACAGGGGGAGAGAGGGATAGAGCACAGGGAGAGAGAGGGATAGAGCACAGGGAGAGAGAGGGATAGAGCACAGGGAGAGAGAGGAATAGAGCACAGGGAGAGAGAGGGATAGCGCACAGGGAGAGAGAGGGATAGAGCACAGGGAGAGAGAGAGCACAGGGAGAGAGAGACGAATAGAGCACAGGGAGAGAGAGAGGGATAGAGCACAGGGAGAGAGAGGGATGGTTAGAGCACAGGAGGAGAGGAATAGAGCACAGGGAGATAGAGAGAGGGATAGAGCACAGGGGGAGAGAGGGATAGAGCACAGGGAGAGAGAGCGATAGAGCACAGGGAGAGAGGGAGAGATCACAGGGAGAGAGACGAATAGAGCACAGGGAGAGAGAGGGATAGCGCACAGGGAGAGATGGATAGAGCACAGGGAGAGAGAGGAATAGAGCACAGGGAGGGAGAGATCACAGGGAGAGAGAGAGAGGGTTAGAGCACAGGAGGAGAGGAATAGAGCACAGGGAGATAGAGAGAGGGATAGAGCACAGGGGGAGAGAGGGATAGAGCACAGGGAGAGAGAGGGATAGAGCACAGGGAGAGAGGGAGAGATCACAGGGAGAGAGACGAATAGAGCACAGGGAGAGAGAGGGATAGCGCACAGGGAGAGATGGATAGAGCACAGGGAGAGAGAGGGATAGCGCACAGGGAGAGATGGATAGAGCACAGGGAGAGAGAGAGAGGGTTCGAGCACAGGAGGAGAGGAATAGAGCACAGGGAGAGAGAGAGATGGATAGAGCACAGGGAGAGAGAGGGATAGAGCACAGGGAGGGAGAGAAAGTGATAGAGCACAGGGAGAGAGAGAGAGAGATAGAGCACAGGGAGAGAGAGGGATAGAGCACAGGGAGAGAGAGGGATAGAGCACAGGGAGAGAGAGGGATAGAGCACAGGGAGAGAGAGGGATAGAGCACAGAGAGAGAGAGAGATAGAGCACAGGGAGAGAGAGAGAGGGATAGAGCACAGGGAGAGAGAGAGAGGGATAGAGCACAGGGAGAGAGAGAGAGGGATAGAGCACAGGGAGAGAGAGAGAGGGATAGAGCACAGGGAGAGAGAGAGGGATAGAGCACAGGGAGAGAGAGAGAGGGATAGAGCACAGGGAGAGAGAGAGAGGGATAGAGCACAGGGAGAGAGAGAGAGGGATAGAGGACAGGGAGAGAGAGAGGGATAGAGGACAGGGAGAGAGAGAGGGATAGAGGACAGGGAGAGAGAGGGAAAGAGCACAGGGAGAGAGAGGGATAGAGCACAGGGAGAGAGAGGGATAGAGCACAGGGAGAGAGAGGGATAGAGCACAGGGAGAGAGGGAGGGATAGAGCACAGGGAGAGAGAGAGGGATAGAGGACAGGGAGAGAGAGAGGGATAGAGGACAGGGAGAGAGAGGGAAAGAGCACAGGGAGAGAGAGGGATAGAACACAGGGATAGAGGGAGAGAGGGAGAGAGCACAGGGAGAGAAAAATAGAGCACAGGGAGAGAGAGAGAGATAGAGCACAGGGAGAGAGAGGGATAGAGCACAGGGAGAGAGAGGGATAGAGCACAGGGAGAGAGAGGGATAGAGCACAGGGAGAGAGGGAGGGATAGAGCACAGGGAGAGAGGTTTAGAGCACAGGAGGAGAGGAATAGAGCACAGGGAGAGAGAGAGAGGGATAGAGCACAGGGAGAGAGGGATACAGCACAGGGAGAGAGAGAGAGGGATAGAGCACAGGGAGATAGAGGGATAGAACACAGGGAGAGAGGTTTAGAGCACAGGAGGAGAGGAATAGAGCACAGGGAGAGAGAGAGAGGGATAGAGCACAGGGAGAGAGAGGGAGGGATAGAGCACAGGGAGAGAGAGAGAGGGATAGAGCACAGGGAGATAGAGGGATAGAGCACAGGGAGAGAGGGATACAGCACAGGGAGAGAGAGAGAGGGATAGAGCACAGGGAGAGAGAGGGAGGGATAGAGCACAGGGAGAGAGAGGGAGGGATAGAGCACAGGGAGAGAGAGAGAGGGATAGAGCACAGGGAGATAGAGGGATAGAGCACAGGGGGAGAGAGGGATAGAGCACAGGGAGAGAGAGAGAGGGTTAGAGCACAGGAGGAGAGGAATAGAGCACAGGGAGAGAGAGAAAGGGATAGAGCACAGGGAGAGAGAGAGAGGGATAGAGGACAGGGAGAGAGGGATACAGCACAGGGAGAGAGAGAGAGAGAGGGATAGAGCACAGGGAGAGAGAGAGAGGGATAGAGCACAGGGAGAGAGAGAGGGATAGAGCAGAGGGAGAGAGAGAGAGGGATAGATGACAGGGAGAGAGAGAGGGATAGAGGACAGGGAGAGAGAGGGATAGAGGACAGGGAGAGAGAGGGAAAGAGCACAGGGAGAGAGAGAGAGGGATAGAGCACAGGGAGAGAGAGAGATAGGGATAGAGCACGGGGAGAGAGAGAGAGGGAAAGAGCACAGGGAGAGAGAGGGAAAGAGCACAGGGAGAGAGAGGGAAAGAGCACAGGGAGAGAGAGGGAAAGAGCACAGGGAGAGAGAGGGATAGAGCACAGGGAGAGAGAGGGAGAGAGCACAGGGAGAGAGGGAGAGAGCACAGGGAGAGAGACGTATAGAGCACCGGGAGAGAGAGAGAGAGAGAGAGAGAGAGGGTTAGAGCACAGGGAGAGAGAGGGATAGAGCACAGGGAGAGAGACAGAGAGGTATAGAGCACAGGGAGAGAGAGGGAGAGAGCACAGGGAGAGAGAGGGATAGAGCACAGGGAGAGAGAGAGGGATAGAGGAGAGGGAGAGAGGGATAGAGCACAGGGAGAGAGACGGACAGAGCACAGGGAGGGAGAGAGAGAGAGAGGGAGAGAGCACAGGGAGAGAGAGAGGGAGAGAGCACAGGGAGAGAGAGAGGGTTAGCGCACAGGGAGAGAGAGAGGGTTAGAGCACAGGGAGAGAGAGAGAGGGATAGAGCACAGGAGAGAGAGAGGGAAAAGAGCACAGGGAGAGAGAGGGATAGAGCACAGGGAGAGAGAGGGAAAGAACACAGGGAGAGAGGTTTAGAGCACAGGAGGAGAGGAATAGAGCACAGGGAGAAAGAGAGAGGGATAGAGCACAGGGAGAGAGAGAGAGGGATAGAGGACAGGGAGAGAGGGATACAGCACAGGGAGAGAGAGAGAGAGAGGGATAGAGCACAGGGAGAGAGAGAGAGGGATAGAGCACAGGGAGAGAGAGAGAGGGATAGAGCACAGGGAGAGAGAGAGGGATAGAGCAGAGGGAGAGAGAGAGAGGGATAGAGGACAGGGAGAGAGAGAGGGATAGAGCAGGGAGAGAGAGGGAAAGAGCACAGGGAGAGAGAGGGATAGAACACAGGGATAGAGGGAGAGAGGGAGAGAGCACAGGGAGAGAAAAATAGAGCACAGGGAGAGAGAGGGATAGAGCACAGGGAGAGAGAGGGATAGAGCACAGGGAGAGAGAGGGATAGAGCACAGGGAGAGAGGGAGGGATAGAGCACAGGGAGAGAGAGGGATAGAACACAGGGAGAGAGGTTTAGAGCACAGGAGGAGAGGAATAGAGCACAGGGAGAGAGAGAGAGGGATAGAGCACAGGGAGAGAGGGATACAGCACAGGGGAGAGAGAGAGAGGGTTAGAGCACAGGGAGAGAGAGGGATAGAGCACAGGGAGAGAGGGAGGGATAGAGCACAGGGAGAGAGAGGGATAGAACACAGGGAGAGAGGTTTAGAGCACAGGAGGAGAGGAATAGAGCACAGGGAGAGAGAGAGAGGGATAGAGCACAGGGAGAGAGGGATACAGCACAGGGAGAGAGAGAGAGGGTTAGAGCACAGGGAGAGGGAGGGATAGAACACAGGGAGAGAGAGGGATAGAACACAGGGAGAGAGGTTTAGAGCACAGGAGGAGAGGAATAGAGCACAGGGAGAGAGAGAGAGGGATAGAGCACAGGGAGAGAGGGATACAGCACAGGGAGAGAGAGAGAGGGATAGAGCACAGGGAGAGAGAGGGAGGGATAGAGCACAGGGAGAGAGAGGGAGGGATAGAGCACAGGGAGAGAGAGAGAGGGATAGAGCACAGGGAGATAGAGGGATAGAGCACAGGGGGAGAGAGGGATAGAGCACAGGGAGAGAGAGAGAGGGTTAGAGCACAGGAGGAGAGGAATAGAGC
Source organism: Chiloscyllium plagiosum (assembly GCF_037043375.1). NCBI lineage: Eukaryota > Metazoa > Chordata > Chondrichthyes > Orectolobiformes > Hemiscylliidae > Chiloscyllium > Chiloscyllium plagiosum. The sequence continues at coordinate 179,086,394 of NW_028270139.1, read as the reverse complement.
ACAGGGAGAGAGAGAGAGGGATAGAGCACAGGGAGAGAGCGGGAGGGATAGAGCACAGGGAGAGTGCGGGAGGGATAGAGCACAGGGAGAGAGGGATAGAGCACAGGGGGAGAGAGGGATAGAGCACAGGGAGAGAGAGGAATAGAGCACAGGGAGAGAGGGAGAGATCACAGGGAGAGAGACGAATAGAGCACAGGGAGAGAGAGAGGGATAGCGCACAGGGAGAGATGGATAGAGCACAGGGAGAGAGAGGAATAGTGCATAGGGAGAGAGAGAGCACAGGGAGAGAGAGACGAATAGAGCACAGGGAGAGAGAGAGGAATAGAGCACAGGGAGAGAGAGGGATAGAGCACAGGGAGAGAGAGGGATAGAGCACAGGGAGAGAGAGGGATAGAACACAGGGAGAGAGGGTTAGAGCACAGGAGGAGAGGAATAGAGCACAGGGAGAGAGAGAGAGGGAGAGAGCACAGGGAGAGAGAGAGGGACAGAGCACAGGGAGAGAGGGATAGAGCACAGGGAGAGAGGGATAGATAACAGGGAGAGAGAGGGATAGAGCACAGGGAGAGAGAGAGAGAGGGAGAGAGCACAGGGAGAGAGAGAGGGAGAGAGCACAGGCAGAGAGAGAGGGAGAGAGCACAGGCAGAGAGAGAGGGAGAGAGCACAGGCAGAGAGAGAGGGAGAGAGCACAGGCAGAGAGAGAGGGGGAGCGCACAGGCAGAGAGAGAGGGAGAGAGCACAGAGAGAGAGCGCGCACAGGGAGAGAGAGAGAGAGGCATAGAGCACAGGGAGAGAGAGAGGGATAGAGCACAGGGAGAGAGAGGGATAGAGCACAGAGAGAGAGGGAGGGATAGAGCACAGGGAGAGAGAGGGATAGAGCACAGGGAGAGAGGGATAGAGCACAGGGAGAGAGAGAGAGGGATAGAGTACAGGGAGAGAGAGAGGGATAGAGTACAGGGAGAGAGAGAGGGTTAGAGCAGAGGGAGAGAGAGAGGGTTAGAGCACAGGGAGAAAGAGAGGGATAGAGCACAGGGAGAGAGAGAGGGAAAGAGCACAGGGAGAGAGAGGGAGAGAGCACAGGGAGAGAGGGAGAGAGGGAGAGAGCACAGGGAGAGAGACGAATAGAGCACAGGCAGAGATAGAGGGATAGAGCACAGGGAGAGAGAGGGATAGAACACAGGGAGAGAGGGTTAGAGCACAGGAGGAGAGGAATAGAGCACAGGGAGAGAGAGAGAGGGATAGAGCACAGGGAGAGAGAGGGAGGGATAGAGCACAGGGAGAGAGAGGGATAGAACACAGGGAGAGAGGGTTCGAGCACAGGAGGAGAGGAATAGAGCACAGGGAGAGAGAGAGAGGGATAGAGCACAGGGAGAGAGAGGGAGGGATAGAGCACAGGGAGAGAGAGGGAGGGATAGAGCACAGGGAGAGAGGGATACAGCACAGGGAGAGAGAGAGAGAGAGGGATAGAGCACAGGGAGAGAGAGAGGGATAGAGCACAGGGAGAGAGGGATAGAGCACAGGGGGAGAGAGGGATAGAGCACAGGGGGAGAGAGGGATAGAGCACAGGGAGAGAGGGATAGATCACAGGGAGAGAGAGAGATAGAGCACAGGGAGAGAGATGGATAGAGCACAGGGAGAGAGATGGATAGAGCACAGGGAGAGAGATGGATAGAGCACAGGGAGAGAGGGATAGAGCACAGGGGGAGAGAGGGATAGAGCACAGGGAGAGAGGGATAGATCACAGGGAGAGAGAGAGATAGAGCACAGGGAGAGAGATGGATAGAGCACAGGGAGAGAGATGGATAGAGCACAGGGAGAGAGATGGATAGAGCACAGGGAGAGAGGGATAGAGCACAGGGAGAGAGGGATAGAGCACAGGGGGAGAGAGGGATAGAGCACAGGGAGAGAGAGAGAGAGAGAGCACAGGGAGAGAGGGAGAGAGTTGAAACTTTATTGCTGGAACAGCACAGCAGGTCAGGCAGCATCCAGGGAACAGGAGATTCGACGTTTCGGGCACAGGCCCTTCTTCCTGAAGAAGGGCCTGTGCCCGAAACGTCGAATCTCCTGTTCCCTGGATGCTGCCTGACCTGCTGTGCTGTTCCAGCAATAAAGTTTCAACTTTGATCTCCAGCATCTGCAGACCTCACTTTCTCCTCGAGAGAGGGAGAGAGCACAGGGAGAGAGACGTATAGAGCACCGGGAGAGAGAGAGAGAGAGAGAGAGAGGGTTAGAGCACAGGGAGAGAGAGGGATAGAGCACAGGGAGAGAGACAGAGAGGTATAGAGCACAGGGAGAGAGAGGGAGAGAGCACAGGGAGAGAGAGGGATAGAGCACAGGGAGAGAGAGAGGGATAGAGCACAGGGAGAGAGGGAGAGAGGGATAGAGCACAGGGAGAGAGACGGACAGAGCACAGGGAGAGAGAGAGAGAGGGAGAGAGCACAGGGAGAGAGAGAGGGTTAGCGCACAGGGAGAGAGAGAGGGTTAGAGCACAGGGAGAGAGAGAGAGGGATAGAGCACAGGGAGAGAGAGAGGGAAAGAGCACAGGGAGAGAGAGGGATAGAGCACAGGGAGAGAGAGGGAAAGAACACAGGGAGAGAGGTTTAGAGCACAGGAGGAGAGGAATAGAGCACAGGGAGAAAGAGAGAGGGATAGAGCACAGGGAGAGAGAGAGGGATAGAGGACAGGGAGAGAGAGAGGGAAAGAGCACAGAGAGAGAGAGGGATAGAGCACAGGGAGAGAGGGAGAGAGCACAGGGAGAGAAAAATAGAGCACAGGGAGAGAGAGAGGGATAGAGCACAGGGAGAGAGAGAGAGGGATAGAGCACAGGGAGAGAGAGGGATAGAGCACAGGGAGAGAGAGGGATACAGCACAGGGAGAGAGGGATAGAGCACAGGGAGAGAGGGATAGAGCACAGGGAGAGAGAGAGGGTGATAGAGCATAGGGAGAGAGGGATAGAGCACAGGGAGAGAGGGATAGAGCACAGGGAGAGAGGGATAGAGCACAGGGAGAGAGAGGGATAGAGCACAGGGAGAGAGAGGGATAGAGCACAGGGAGAGAGGGATAGAGCACAGGGAGAGAGAGAGAAGGATAGAGCACAGGGAGAGAGGGATAGAGCACAGGGAGAGAGAGAGAGAGGGATAGAGCACAGGGAGAGAGAGAGGGATAGAGCACAGGGATAGAGGGATAGAGCACAGGGATAGAGCACAGGGAGAGAGGGATAGAGCACAGGGAGAGAGAGGGATAGAGCACAGGGAGAGAGAGGGATAGAGCACTGGGAGAGAGAGAGAGGGATACAGCACAGGGAGAGAGAGAGAAGGATAGAGCACAGGGATAGAGCACAGGGAGAGAGGGGTAGAGCACAGGGAGAGAGGGGTAGAGCACAGGGAGAGTGGGATAGAGCACAGGGAGAGAGGGATAGAGCACAGGGAGAGAGAGGGATAGAGCACTGGGAGAGAGAGAGAGGGATACAGCACAGGGAGAGAGAGAGAAGGATAGAGCACAGGGATAGAGCACAGGGAGAGAGGGTTAGAGCACAGGAGGAGAGGAATAGAGCACAGGGAGAGAGTGAGAGGGATAGAACACAGGGGGAGAGAGGGATAGAGCACAGGGAGAGAGATGGATAGAGCACAGGGAGAGAGAGGAATAGAGCACGGGGAGAGAGAGGAATAGAGCACAGGGAGAGAGAGAGCACAGGGAGAGAGACGAATAGAGCACAGGGAGAGAGAGAGGGATAGCGCACAGGGAGAGATGGATGGAGCACTGAGAGAGAGGGGGATGGAGCACGGAGAGAGACAGAGAGAGATAGAGCACAGGGAGAGAGAGTGGGATAGAGCACAGGGAGAGAGAGTGGGATAGAGCACAGGGAGAGAGAGTGGGATAGAGCACAGGGAGAGAGAGTGGGATAGAGCACAGGGAGAGAGAGGGGGATAGAGTACAGGGAGAGAGAGAGGGGGATAGCGTACAGGGAGAGAGAGAGAGGGATAGAGCACAGGGAGAGAGAGAGAGGGATAGAGCACAGGGAGAGAGAGAGAGGGATAGAGCACAGGGAGAGAGAGAGAGGGAAAGAGCACAGGGAGAGAGAGGGAAAGAGCACAGGGAGAGAGAGGGAAAGAGCACAGGGAGAGAGAGGGAAAGAGCACAGGGAGAGAGAGGGATAGAGCACAGGGAGAGAGAGGGAGAGAGCACAGGGAGAGAGGGAGAGAGCACAGGGAGAGAGACGTATAGAGCACCGGGAGAGAGAGAGAGAGAGAGAGAGAGGGTTAGAGCACAGGGAGAGAGAGGGATAGAGCACAGGGAGAGAGAGAGAGAGAGCACAGGGAGAGAGGGAGAGAGCACAGGGAGAGAGACGTATAGAGCACCGGGAGAGAGAGAGAGAGGGTTAGAGCACAGGGAGAGAGAGGGATAGAGCACAGGGAGAGAGACAGAGAGGTATAGAGCACAGGGAGAGAGAGGGAGAGAGAGGGATAGAGCACAGGGAGAGAGAGAGGGATAGAGCACAGGGAGAGAGGGAGAAAGGGATAGAGCACAGGGAGAGAGACGGACAGAGCACAGGGAGAGAGAGAGAGAGGGAGAGAGCACAGGGAGAGAGAGAGGGTTAGCGCACAGGGAGAGAGAGAGGGTTAGAGCACAGGGAGAGAGAGGGATAGAGCACAGGGAGAGAGAGGGAAAGAACACAGGGAGAGAGGTTTAGAGCACAGGAGGAGAGGAATAGAGCACAGGGAGAAAGAGAGAGGGATAGAGCACAGGGAGAGAGAGAGAGGGATAGAGGACAGGGAGAGAGGGATACAGCACAGGGAGAGAGAGAGAGAGAGGGATAGAGCACAGGGAGAGAGAGAGAGGGATAGAGCACAGGGAGAGAGAGAGAGGGATAGAGCACAGGGAGAGAGAGAGAGGGATAGAGCACAGGGAGAGAGAGAGGGATAGAGGACAGGGAGAGAGAGGGAAAGAGCACAGGGAGAGAGAGGGATAGAACACAGGGATAGAGGGAGAGAGGGAGAGAGCACAGGGAGAGAAAAATAGAGCACAGGGAGAGAGAGAGAGATAGAGCACAGGGAGAGAGAGGGATAGAGCACAGGGAGAGAGAGGGATAGAGCACAGGGAGAGAGAGGGATAGAGCACAGGGAGAGAGGGAGGGATAGAGCACAGGGAGAGAGAGGGATAGAACACAGGGAGAGAGGTTTAGAGCACAGGAGGAGAGGAATAGAGCACAGGGAGAGAGAGAGAGGGATAGAGCACAGGGAGAGAGGGATACAGCACAGGGAGAGAGAGAGAGGGTTAGAGCACAGGGAGAGGGAGGGATAGAACACAGGGAGAGAGAGGGATAGAACACAGGGAGAGAGGTTTAGAGCACAGGAGGAGAGGAATAGAGCACAGGGAGAGAGAGAGAGGGATAGAGCACAGGGAGATAGAGGGATAGAGCACAGGGGGAGAGAGGGATAGAGCACAGGGAGAGAGAGAGAGGGTTAGAGCACAGGAGGAGAGGAATAGAGCACAGGGAGAGAGAGAGAGGGATAGAGCACAGGGAGAGAGCGGGAGGGATAGAGCTCAGGGAGAGAGGGATAGAGCACAGGGGGAGAGAGGGATAGAGCACAGGGAGAGAGAGGAATAGAGCACAGGGAGAGAGGGAGAGATCACAGGGAGAGAGACGAATAGAGCACAGGGAGAGAGAGAGGGATAGCGCACAGGGAGAGATGGATAGAGCACAGGGAGAGAGAGGAATAGTGCATAGGGAGAGAGAGAGCACAGGGAGAGAGAGACGAATAGAGCACAGGGAGAGAGAGAGGGATAGAGCACAGGGAGAGAGAGGGATAGAGCACAGGGAGAGAGAGGGATAGAGCACAGGGAGAGAGAGGGATAGAACACAGGGAGAGAGGGTTAGAGCACAGGAGGAGAGGAATAGAGCACAGGGAGAGAGAGAGAGGGAGAGAGCACAGGGAGAGAGAGAGGGACAGAGCACAGGGAGAGAGGGATAGAGCACAGGGAGAGAGGGATAGATAACAGGGAGAGAGAGGGATAGAGCACAGGGAGAGAGAGAGAGAGGGAGAGAGCACAGGGAGAGAGAGAGGGAGAGAGCACAGGCAGAGAGAGAGGGAGAGAGCACAGGCAGAGAGAGAGGGAGAGAGCACAGGCAGAGAGAGAGGGAGAGAGCACAGGCAGAGAGAGAGGGAGAGAGCACAGGCAGAGAGAGAGGGGGAGCGCACAGGCAGAGAGAGAGGGAGAGAGCACAGAGAGAGAGCGCGCACAGGGAGAGAGAGAGAGAGGCATAGAGCACAGGGAGAGAGAGAGGGATAGAGCACAGGGAGAGAGAGGGATAGAGCACAGAGAGAGAGAGAGCACAGGGAGAGAGGGAGGGATAGAGCACAGGGAGAGAGAGGGATAGAGCACAGGGAGAGAGGGATAGAGCACAGGGAGAGAGAGAGAGGGATAGAGTACAGGGAGAGAGAGAGGGTTAGAGCACAGGGAGAGAGAGAGGGTTAGAGCACAGGGAGAGAGAGAGGGATAGAGCACAGGGAGAGAGAGAGGGAAAGAGCACAGGGAGAGAGAGGGAGAGAGCACAGGGAGAGAGGGAGAGAGAACAGGGAGAGAGGGAGAGAGCACAGGGAGAGAGACGAATAGAGCACAGGCAGAGATAGAGGGATAGAGCACAGGGAGAGAGAGGGATAGAACACAGGGAGAGAGGGTTAGAGCACAGGAGGAGAGGAATAGAGCACAGGGAGAGAGAGAGAGGGATAGAGCACAGGGAGAGAGAGGGAGGGATAGAGCACAGGGAGAGAGAGGGATAGAACACAGGGAGAGAGGGTTAGAGCACAGGAGGAGAGGAATAGAGCACAGGGAGAGAGAGAGAGGGATAGAGCACAGGGAGAGAGAGGGAGGGATAGAGCACAGGGAGAGAGGGATACAGCACAGGGAGAGAGAGAGAGAGAGGGATAGAGCACAGGGAGAGAGAGAGGGATAGAGCACAGGGAGAGAGGGATAGAGCACAGGGGGAGAGAGGGATAGAGCACAGGGGGAGAGAGGGATAGAGCACAGGGAGAGAGGGATAGATCACAGGGAGAGAGAGAGATAGAGCACAGGGAGAGAGATGGATAGAGCACAGGGAGAGAGATGGATAGAGCACAGGGAGAGAGGGATAGAGCACAGGGGGAGACAGGGATAGAGCACAGGGAGAGAGGGATAGATCACAGGGAGAGAGAGAGATAGAGCACAGGGAGAGATGGATAGAGCACAGGGAGAGAGATGGATAGAGCACAGGGAGAGAGGGATAGAGCACAGGGAGAGAGTGGAATAGAGCACAGGAGAGAGGGATAGATCACAGGGAGCAAGAGGGATAGAGCACAGGGAGAGAGATGGATAGAGCACAGGGAGAGAGAGGAATAGAGCACGGGGAGAGAGAGGAATAGAGCACAGGGAGAGAGAGAGCACAGGGAGAGAGACGAATAGAGCACAGGGAGAGAGAGAGGGATAGCGCACAGGGAGAGATGGATGGAGCACTGAGAGAGAGGGGGATGGAGCACGGAGAGAGAGAGAGAGAGATAGAGCACAGGGAGAGAGAGTGGGATAGAGCACAGGGAGAGACAGAGGGGGATAGAGCACAGGGAGAGAGGGATAGAGCACAGGGAGAGAGAGAGAGGGATAGAGCACAGGGAGAGAGGGATAGAGCACAGGGAGAGAGGGATAGATAACAGGGAGAGAGAGGGATAGAGCACAGGGAGAGAGAGAGAGAGGGAGAGAGCACAGGGAGAGAGAGAGGGAGAGAGCACAGGCAGAGAGAGAGGGAGAGAGCACAGGCAGAGAGAGAGGGAGAGAGCACAGGCAGAGAGAGAGGGAGAGAGCACAGGCAGAGAGAGAGGGAGAGAGCACAGGCAGAGAGAGAGGGAGAGAGCACAGGCAGAGAGAGAGGGGGAGCGCACAGGCAGAGAGAGAGGGAGAGAGCACAGAGAGAGAGCGCGCACAGGGAGAGAGAGAGAGAGGCATAGAGCACAGGGAGAGAGAGAGGGATAGAGCACAGGGAGAGAGAGGGATAGAGCACAGAGAGAGAGAGAGCACAGGGAGAGAGGGAGGGATAGAGCACAGGGAGAGAGAGGGATAGAGCACAGGGAGAGAGGGATAGAGCACAGGGAGAGAGAGAGAGGGATAGAGTACAGGGAGAGAGAGAGGGTTAGAGCACAGGGAGAGAGAGAGGGTTAGAGCACAGGGAGAGAGAGAGGGATAGAGCACAGGGAGAGAGAGAGGGAAAGAGCACAGGGAGAGAGAGGGAGAGAGCACAGGGAGAGAGGGAGAGAGAACAGGGAGAGAGGGAGAGAGCACAGGGAGAGAGACGAATAGAGCACAGGCAGAGATAGAGGGATAGAGCACAGGGAGAGAGAGGGATAGAACACAGGGAGAGAGGGTTAGAGCACAGGAGGAGAGGAATAGAGCACAGGGAGAGAGAGAGAGGGATAGAGCACAGGGAGAGAGAGGGAGGGATAGAGCACAGGGAGAGAGAGGGATAGAACACAGGGAGAGAGGGTTAGAGCACAGGAGGAGAGGAATAGAGCACAGGGAGAGAGAGAGAGGGATAGAGCACAGGGAGAGAGAGGGAGGGATAGAGCACAGGGAGAGAGGGATACAGCACAGGGAGAGAGAGAGAGAGAGGGATAGAGCACAGGGAGAGAGAGAGGGATAGAGCACAGGGAGAGAGGGATAGAGCACAGGGGGAGAGAGGGATAGAGCACAGGGGGAGAGAGGGATAGAGCACAGGGAGAGAGGGATAGATCACAGGGAGAGAGAGAGATAGAGCACAGGGAGAGAGATGGATAGAGCACAGGGAGAGAGATGGATAGAGCACAGGGAGAGAGGGATAGAGCACAGGGGGAGAGAGGGATAGAGCACAGGGAGAGAGGGATAGATCACAGGGAGAGAGAGAGATAGAGCACAGGGAGAGATGGATAGAGCACAGGGAGAGAGATGGATAGAGCACAGGGAGAGAGGGATAGAGCACAGGGAGAGAGTGGAATAGAGCACAGGAGAGAGGGATAGATCACAGGGAGCAAGAGGGATAGAGCACAGGGAGAGAGATGGATAGAGCACAGGGAGAGAGAGGAATAGAGCACGGGGAGAGAGAGGAATAGAGCACAGGGAGAGAGAGAGCACAGGGAGAGAGACGAATAGAGCACAGGGAGAGAGAGAGGGATAGCGCACAGGGAGAGATGGATGGAGCACTGAGAGAGAGGGGGATGGAGCACGGAGAGAGAGAGAGAGAGATAGAGCACAGGGAGAGAGAGTGGGATAGAGCACAGGGAGAGACAGAGGGGGATAGAGCACAGGGAGAGAGGGATAGAGCACAGGGAGAGAGAGAGAGGGATAGAGCACAGGGAGAGAGGGATAGAGCACAGGGAAAGAGGGATAGAGCACTGGGAGAGAGGGATAGAGCACAGGGGGAGAGGGATAGAGCACAGGGAGAGAGAGAGAGAGAGCACAGGGAGAGAGGGAGAGAGCACAGGGAGAGAGACGTATAGAGCACCGGGAGAGAGAGAGGGATAGAGCACAGGGAGAGAGAGGGATAGAGCACAGGGAGAGAGACAGAGAGGTATAGAGCACAGGGAGAGAGAGGGAGAGAGCACAGGGAGAGAGACAGAGAGGTATAGAGCACAGGGAGAGAGAGGGAGAGAGCACAGGGAGAGAGAGGGATAGAGCACAGGGAGAGAGAGAGGGATAGAGCACAGGGAGAAAGAGAGAGGGATAGAGCACAGGGAGAGAGAGAGAGGGATAGAGGACAGGGAGAGAGGGATACAGCACAGGGAGAGAGAGAGGGATAGAGCACAGGGAGAGAGAGGGATAGAACACAGGGAGAGAGGTTTAGAGCACAGGAGGAGAGGAATAGAGCACAGGGAGAGAGAGAGAGGGATAGAGCACAGGGAGAGAGGGATACAGCACAGGGAGAGAGAGAGAGGGTTAGAGCACAGGGAGAGGGAGGGATAGAACACAGGGAGAGAGAGGGATAGAACACAGGGAGAGAGGTTTAGAGCACAGGAGGAGAGGTTTAGAGCACAGGGAGAGAGAGAGAGGGATAGAGCACAGGGAGAGAGGGATACAGCACAGGGAGAGAGAGAGAGGGATAGAGCACAGGGAGATAGAGGGATAGAGCACAGGGGGAGAGAGGGATAGAGCACAGGGAGAGAGAGAGAGGGTTAGAGCACAGGAGGAGAGGAATAGAGCACAGGGAGAGAGAGAGAGGGATAGAGCACAGGGAGAGAGCGGGAGGGATAGAGCTCAGGGAGAGAGGGATAGAGCACAGGGGGAGAGAGGGATAGAGCACAGGGAGAGAGAGGAATAGAGCACAGGGAGAGAGGGAGAGATCACAGGGAGAGAGACGAATAGAGCACAGGGAGAGAGAGAGGGATAGCGCACAGGGAGAGATGGATAGAGCACAGGGAGAGAGAGGAATAGTGCATAGGGAGAGAGAGAGCACAGGGAGAGAGAGACGAATAGAGCACAGGGAGAGAGAGAGGGATAGAGCACAGGGAGAGAGAGGGATAGAGCACAGGGAGAGAGAGGGATAGAGCACAGGGAGAGAGAGGGATAGAACACAGGGAGAGAGGGTTAGAGCACAGGAGGAGAGGAATAGAGCACAGGGAGAGAGAGAGAGGGAGAGAGCACAGGGAGAGAGAGAGGGACAGAGCACAGGGAGAGAGGGATAGAGCACAGGGAGAGAGGGATAGATAACAGGGAGAGAGAGGGATAGAGCACAGGGAGAGAGAGAGAGAGGGAGAGAGCACAGGGAGAGAGAGAGGGAGAGAGCACAGGCAGAGAGAGAGGGAGAGAGCACAGGCAGAGAGAGAGGGAGAGAGCACAGGCAGAGAGAGAGGGAGAGAGCACAGGCAGAGAGAGAGGGAGAGAGCACAGGCAGAGAGAGAGGGAGAGAGCACAGGCAGAGAGAGAGGGGGAGCGCACAGGCAGAGAGAGAGGGAGAGAGCACAGAGAGAGAGGGATAGAGCACAGGGAGAGAGAGAGAGGGATAGAGTACAGGGAGAGAGAGAGGGTTAGAGCACAGGGAGAGAGAGAGGGTTAGAGCACAGGGAGAGAGAGAGGGATAGAGCACAGGGAGAGAGAGGGATAGAGCACAGAGAGAGAGAGAGCACAGGGAGAGAGGGAGGGATAGAGCACAGGGAGAGAGAGGGATAGAGCACAGAGAGAGAGGGATAGAGCACAGGGAGAGAGAGAGAGGGATAGAGTACAGGGAGAGAGAGAGGGATAGAGTACAGGGAGAGAGAGAGGGTTAGAGCACAGGGAGAGAGAGAGGGTTAGAGCACAGGGAGAGAGAGAGGGATAGAGCACAGGGAGAGAGAGAGGGAAAGAGCACAGGGAGAGAGAGGGAGAGAGCACAGGGAGAGAGGGAGAGAGAACAGGGAGAGAGGGAGAGAGCACAGGGAGAGAGACGAATAGAGCACAGGCAGAGATAGAGGGATAGAGCACAGGGAGAGAGAGGGATAGAACAGAGGGTTAGAGCACAGGAGGAGAGGAATAGAGCACAGGGAGAGAGAGAGAGGGATAGAGCACAGGGAGAGAGAGGGAGGGATAGAGCACAGGGAGAGAGAGGGATAGAACACAGGGAGAGAGGGTTAGAGCACAGGAGGAGAGGAATAGAGCACAGGGAGAGAGAGAGAGGGATAGAGCACAGGGAGAGAGGGATACAGCACAGGGAGAGAGAGAGAGGGATAGAGCACAGGGAGATAGAGGGATAGAGCACAGGGGGAGAGAGGGATAGAGCACAGGGAGAGAGAGAGAGGGTTAGAGCACAGGAGGAGAGGAATAGAGCACAGGGAGAGAGAGAGAGGGATAGAGCACAGGGAGAGAGCGGGAGGGATAGAGCTCAGGGAGAGAGGGATAGAGCACAGGGGGAGAGAGGGATAGAGCACAGGGAGAGAGAGGAATAGAGCACAGGGAGAGAGGGAGAGATCACAGGGAGAGAGACGAATAGAGCACAGGGAGAGAGAGAGGGATAGCGCACAGGGAGAGATGGATAGAGCACAGGGAGAGAGAGGAATAGTGCATAGGGAGAGAGAGAGCACAGGGAGAGAGAGACGAATAGAGCACAGGGAGAGAGAGAGGGATAGAGCACAGGGAGAGAGAGGGATAGAACACAGGGAGAGAGGGTTAGAGCACAGGAGGAGAGGAATAGAGCACAGGGAGAGAGAGAGAGGGAGAGAGCACAGGGAGAGAGAGAGGGACAGAGCACAGGGAGAGAGGGATAGAGCACAGGGAGAGAGGGATAGATAACAGGGAGAGAGAGGGATAGAGCACAGGGAGAGAGAGAGAGAGGGAGAGAGCACAAGGAGAGAGAGAGGGAGAGAGCACAGGCAGAGAGAGAGGGAGAGAGCACAGGCAGAGAGAGAGGGAGAGAGCACAGGCAGAGAGAGAGGGAGAGAGCACAGGCAGAGAGAGAGGGAGAGAGCACAGGCAGAGAGAGAGGGGGAGCGCACAGGCAGAGAGAGAGGGAGAGAGCACAGAGAGAGAGCGCGCACAGGGAGAGAGAGAGAGAGGCATAGAGCACAGGGAGAGAGAGAGGGATAGAGCACAGGGAGAGAGAGGGATAGAGCACAGAGAGAGAGAGAGCACAGGGAGAGAGGGAGGGATAGAGCACAGGGAGAGAGAGGGATAGAGCACAGGGAGAGAGGGATAGAGCACAGGGAGAGAGAGAGAGGGATAGAGTACAGGGAGAGAGAGAGGGTTAGAGCACAGGGAGAGAGAGAGGGTTAGAGCACAGGGAGAGAGAGAGGGATAGAGCACAGGGAGAGAGAGAGGGAAAGAGCACAGGGAGAGAGAGGGAGAGAGCACAGGGAGAGAGGGAGAGAGAACAGGGAGAGAGGGAGAGAGCACAGGGAGAGAGACGAATAGAGCACAGGCAGAGATAGAGGGATAGAGCACAGGGAGAGAGAGGGATAGAACACAGGGAGAGAGGGTTAGAGCACAGGAGGAGAGGAATAGAGCACAGGGAGAGAGAGAGAGGGATAGAGCACAGGGAGAGAGAGGGAGGGATAGAGCACAGGGAGAGAGAGGGATAGAACACAGGGAGAGAGGGTTAGAGCACAGGAGGAGAGGAATAGAGCACAGGGAGAGAGAGAGAGGGATAGAGCACAGGGAGAGAGAGGGAGGGATAGAGCACAGGGAGAGAGGGATACAGCACAGGGAGAGAGAGAGAGAGAGGGATAGAGCACAGGGAGAGAGAGAGGGATAGAGCACAGGGAGAGAGGGATAGAGCACAGGGGGAGAGAGGGATAGAGCACAGGGGGAGAGAGGGATAGAGCACAGGGAGAGAGGGATAGATCACAGGGAGAGAGAGAGATAGAGCACAGGGAGAGAGATGGATAGAGCACAGGGAGAGAGATGGATAGAGCACAGGGAGAGAGGGATAGAGCACAGGGGGAGAGAGGGATAGAGCACAGGGAGAGAGGGATAGATCACAGGGAGAGAGAGAGATAGAGCACAGGGAGAGATGGATAGAGCACAGGGAGAGAGATGGATAGAGCACAGGGAGAGAGATGGATAGAGCACAGGGAGAGAGGGATAGAGCACAGGGAGAGAGATGGATAGAGCACAGGGAGAGAGGGATAGAGCACAGGGAGAGAGTGGAATAGAGCACAGGAGAGAGGGATAGATCACAGGGAGCAAGAGGGATAGAGCACAGGGAGAGAGATGGATAGAGCACAGGGAGAGAGAGGAATAGAGCACGGGGAGAGAGAGGAATAGAGCACAGGGAGAGAGAGAGCACAGGGAGAGAGACGAATAGAGCACAGGGAGAGAGAGAGGGATAGCGCACAGGGAGAGATGGATGGAGCACTGAGAGAGAGGGGGATGGAGCACGGAGAGAGAGAGAGAGAGATAGAGCACAGGGAGAGAGAGTGGGATAGAGCACAGGGAGAGACAGAGGGGGATAGAGCACAGGGAGAGAGGGATAGAGCACAGGGAGAGAGAGAGAGGGATACAGCACAGGGAGAGAGGGATAGAGCACAGGGAAAGAGGGATAGAGCACTGGGAGAGAGGGATAGAGCACAGGGGGAGAGGGATAGAGCACAGGGAGAGAGAGAGAGAGAGCACAGGGAGAGAGGGAGAGAGCACAGGGAGAGAGACGTATAGAGCACCGGGAGAGAGAGAGAGAGAGAGAGAGGGTTAGAGCACAGGGAGAGAGAGGGATAGAGCACAGGGAGAGAGACAGAGAGGTATAGAGCACAGGGAGAGAGAGGGAGAGAGCACAGGGAGAGAGACAGAGAGGTATAGAGCACAGGGAGAGAGAGGGAGAGAGCACAGGGAGAGAGAGGGATAGAGCACAGGGAGAGAGAGAGGGATAGAGCACAGGGAGAGAGGGAGAGAGGGATAGAGCACAGGGAGAGAGACGGACAGAGCACAGGGAGAGAGAGAGAGAGGGAGAGAGCACAGGGAGAGAGAGAGGGTTAGCGCACAGGGAGAGAGAGAGGGTTAGAGCACAGGGAGAGAGAGAGAGGGAAAGAGCACAGGGAGAGAGAGGGATAGAGCACAGGGAGAGAGAGGGAAAGAACACGGAGAGAGGTTTAGAGCACAGGAGGAGAGGAATAGAGCACAGGGAGAAAGAGAGAGGGATAGAGCACAGGGAGAGAGAGAGAGGGATAGAGGACAGGGAGAGAGAGAGGGAAAGAGCACAGAGAGAGAGAGGGATAGAGCACAGGGATAGAGGGAGAGAGGGAGAGAGCACAGGGAGAGAAAAATAGAGCACAGGGAGAGAGAGAGGGATAGAGCACAGGGAGAGAGAGAGAGAGGGATAGAGCACAGGGAGAGAGAGGGATAGAGCACAGGGAGAGAGAGGGATACAGCACAGGGAGAGAGGGATAGAGCACAGGGAGAGAGGGATAGAGCACAGGGAGAGAGAGAGGGTGATAGAGCACAGGGAGAGAGGGATAGAGCACAGGGAGAGAGGGATAGAGCACAGGGAGAGAGGGATAGAGCACAGGGAGAGAGAGGGATAGAGCACAGGGAGAGAGAGGGATAGAGCACAGGGAGAGAGGGATAGAGCACAGGGAGAGAGAGAGAAGGATAGAGCACAGGGAGAGAGGGATAGAGCACAGGGAGAGAGAGAGAGAGGGATAGAGCACAGGGAGAGAGAGAGGGATAGAGCACAGGGAGAGAGACAGAGGGAGAGAGCACAGGGAGAGAGAGAGGGATAGAGCACAGGGAGAGAGAGAGGGATAGAGCACAGGGATAGAGGGATAGAGCACAGGGATAGAGCACAGGGAGAGAGGGATAGAGCACAGGGAGAGAGGGATAGAGCACAGGGAGAGAGAGGGATAGAGCACTGGGAGAGAGAGAGAGGGATACAGCACAGGGAGAGAGAGAGAAGGATAGAGCACAGGGATAGAGCACAGGGAGAGAGGGGTAGAGCACAGGGAGAGAGGGATAGAGCACAGGGAGAGAGGGGTAGAGCACAGGGAGAGTGGGATAGAGCACAGGGAGAGAGAGGGATAGAGCACAGGGAGAGAGAGAGGGATAGTGCACAGGGAGAGAGGGATAGTGCACAGGGAGAGAGGGATAGAGCACAGGGAGAGAGAGGGATAGAGCACAGGGAGAGAGAGGGATAGAGCACTGGGAGAGAGAGAGAGGGATAGAGCACAGGGAGAGAGAGAGAGGGATAGAGCACAGGTAGAGAGGGATAGAGCACAGGGATAGAGCACAGGGAGAGAGAGGGATAGAGCACAGGGAGAGAGAGGGATAGAGCACGGAGAGAGGGATAGCGCACAGGGAGAGAGGGATAGAGCACAGGGAGAGAGAGGGATAGAGCACGGAGAGAGGGATAGAGCACAGGGAGAGAGAGAAAGAGGGATAGAGCACAGGGAGAGAGAGAAAGAGGGATAGAGCACAGGGAGAGAGAGAGAAGGATAGAGCACAGGGAGAGAGAGAAAGAGGGAGAGAGCACAGGGAGAGAGAGAGAGAGAGGGATAGAGCACTGGGAGAGAGGGATAGAGCACAGGGAGAGAGAGAGAGAGAGGGATAGAGCACAGGGAGAGAGAGAGAGAGCACAGGGAGAGAGAGAAAGAGGGATAGAGCACAGGGAGAGAGAGAGGGATAGAGCACAGGGAGAGAGAGAGAGGGATAGAGCACAGGTAGAGAGGGATAGAGCACAGGGATAGAGCACAGGGAGAGAGAGGGATAGAGCACAGGGAGAGAGAGGGATAGAGCACGGAGAGAGGGATAGAGCACAGGGAGAGAGAGAAAGAGGGATAGAGCACAGGGAGAGAGAGAGGGTGATAGAGCACAGGGAGAGAGGGATAGAGCACAGGGAGAGAGGAATAGAGCACAGGGAGAGAGAGAAAGAGGGATAGAGCACAGGGAGAGAGAGAGGGATAGAGCACAGGGAGAGAGAGAGAGGGATAGAGCACAGGGAGAGAGAGAGGAGGATAGAGCACAGGGAGAGAAGGATAGAGCACAGGGAGAGAGGGAGAGAGGGATAGAGCACAGGGAGAGAGAGAGGGATAGAGCACAGGGAGAGAGAGAGGGATAGAGCACAGGGAGAGAGAGAGGGATAGAGCACAGGGATAGAGCACAGGGAGAGAGGGATAGAGCACAGGGAGAGAGGGATAGAGTACAGGGGGAGAGGGATAGAGCACAGTGATAGAGAGGGATAGAGCACAGGGAGAGAGGGATAGAGCACAGGGAGAGAGAGAGAGGCATAGAGCACAGGGAGAGAGAGGGTGGGATAGAGCACAGGGAGAGAGAGGGAGGGATAGAGCACAGGGAGAGAGAGGGAGGGATAGAGCACAGGGAGAGAGCGATAGAGCACAGGGGGAGAGAGGGAGGGATAGAGCACAGGGAGAGAGGGATAGACCACAGGGAGAGAGAGTGAGGGATAGAGCACAGGGAGAGAGAGGGAGGGATAGAGCACAGGGAGAGAGGGATAGACCACAGGGAGAGAGAGTGAGGAATAGAGCACAGGGAGAGAGAGAGAGGGAGAGAGCACAGGGAGAGGGAGAGAGGGATAGAGCACAGGAGGAGAGGAATAGAGCACAGGGGGAGAGAGCACAGGGAGAGAAAGGGAGAGAGCACAGGGAGAGAGAGAGGGACAGAGCACAGGGAGAGAGGGATAGATAACAGGGAGAGAGCACAGGGAGAGAGAGAGGGAGAGAGCACAGGCAGGGAGAGAGCACAGGCAGAGAGAGAGGGAGAGAGCACAGAGAGAGAGAGTGCACAGGGAGAGAGAGAGAGGCATTGAGCACAGGGAGAGAGAGAGGGATAGAGCACAGGGAGAGAGACGGATAGAGCACAGAGAGAGAGAGCACAGGGAGAGAGGGAGGGATAGAGCACAGGGAGAGAGGGAGGGATAGAGCACATGGAGAGAGGGATAGACCACAGGGAGAGAGAGTGAGGGATAGAGCACAGGGAGAGAGAGGGAGTGATAGAGCACAGGGAGAGAGGGATACAGCACAGGAGGAGAGGAATAGAGCACAGGGAGAGAGAGAGAGGGAGAGAGCACAGGGAGAGGGAGAGAGGGATAGAGCACAGGAGGAGAGGAATAGAGCACAGGGAGAGAGAGAGAGGGAGAGAGCACAGGGAGAGAAAGGGAGAGAGCACAGGGAGAGAGAGAGGGACAGAGCACAGGGAGAGAGGGATAGATAACAGGGAGAGAGCACAGGGAGAGAGAGAGGGAGAGAGCACAGGCAGGGAGAGAGCACAGGCAGAGAGAGAGGGAGAGAGCACAGGCAGAGAGAGAGGGAGAGAGCACAGAGAGAGAGAGTGCACAGGGAGAGAGAGAGAGGCATTGAGCACAGGGAGAGAGAGAGGGATAGAGCACAGGGAGAGAGAGGGATAGAGCACAGAGAGAGAGAGCACAGGGAGAGAGGGAGGGATAGAGCACAGGGAGAGAGGGAGGGATAGAGCACAGGGAGAGAGGGAGGGATACAGCACAGGGAGTGAGAGGGATAGAGCACAGGGAGAGAGGGATAGAGCACAGTGATAGAGAGGGATAGAGCACAGAGAGAGAGAGAGGGATAGAGCACAGGGATAGAGCACAGGGATAGAGCACAGGGAGAGAGGGATAGAGCACAGGGAGAGAGGGATAGAGTACAGGGGGAGAGGGATAGAGCACAGGGAGAGAGGGATAGAGCACAGGGAGAGAGAGAGAGAGGGATAGAGCACAGGGAGAGAGAGAGAAGGATAGAGCACAGGGAGAGAGAGAAAGAGGGATAGAGCACAGTGATAGAGAGGGATAGAGCACAGGGAGAGAGGGATAGAGTACAGGGGGAGAGGGATAGAGCACAGTGATAGAGAGGGATAGAGCACAGGGAGAGAGGGATAGAGCACAGGGAGAGAGGGATAGAGCACAGGGAGAGAGGGATAGAGCACAGGGATAGAGAGGGATAGAGCACAGGGAGAGGAGGATAGAGCACAGGGAGAGAGGGATAGAGCACGGAGAGAGGGATAGAGCACAGGGAGAGAGGGATAGAGCACAGGGAGAGAGGGATAGAGCACAGGGAGAGAGAGGGATAGAGCACAGGGAGAGAGAGAGAGGGATAGAGCACAGGGAGAAAGGGATAGAGCACAGGGAGAGATGGATAGAGCACAGGGAGAGAGGGATAGAGCACAGGGAGAGATGGATAGAGCACAGGGACAGAGGGATAGAGCACAGGGATAGAGAGGGATAGAGCACGGAGAGAGGGATAGAGCACAGGGAAAGAGGGATAGAGCACTGGGAGAGAGGGATAGAGCACAGGGAGAGAGGGATAGAGCACAGGGATAGAGAGGGATAGAGCACAGGGAGAGGAGGATAGAGCACAGGGAGAGAGGGATAGAGCACGGAGAGAGGGATAGAGCACAGGGAGAGAGGGATAGAGCACAGGGAGAGAGGGATAGAGCACAGGGAGAGAGAGGGATAGAGCACAGGGAGAGAGAGAGAGGGATAGAGCACAGGGAGAAAGGGATAGAGCACAGGGAGAGATGGATAGAGCACAGGGAGAGATGGATAGAGCACAGGGAGAGAGGGATAGAGCACAGGGAGAGATGGATAGAGCACAGGGAGAGAGGGATAGAGCACAGGGATAGAGAGGGATAGAGCACGGAGAGAGGGATAGAGCACAGGGAAAGAGGGATAGAGCACTGGGAGAGAGGGATAGAGCACAGGGGGAGAGGGATAGAGCACAGGGATAGAGAGGGATAGAGCACAGGGAGAGAGGGATAGAGCACAGGGAGAGAGGGATAGAGCACGGAGAGAGGGATAGAGCACAGGGAGAGAGAGAGAGGGATAGAGCACAGGGAGAGAGGGATAGAGCACAGGGAAAGAGGGATAGAGCACTGGGAGAGAGGGATAGAGCACAGGGGGAGAGGGATAGAGCACAGGGAGAGAGGGATAGAGCACAGGGAGAGATGAATAGAGCACAGGGAGAGAGGGATAGAGCACAGGGATAGAGAGGGATAGAGCACAGGGAGAGGAGTATAGAGCATAGGGAGAGAGGGATAGAGCACGGAGAGAGGGATAGAGCACAGGGATAGAGAGGGATAGAGCACAGGGAGAGAGGGAGGGATAGTGCACAGGGAGAGAGGGATAGAGCACAGGGAGAGAGAGGGATAGAGCACAGGGAGAGAGAGAGGGATAGAGACGGATAGAGCACAGGGAGAGAGAGAGGGATAGAGCACAGGGAGAGAGAGAGGGATAGAGACGGATAGAGCACAGGGAGAGAGAGAGAGAGGGATAGAGCACAGGGAGAGAGAGAGAGGGATAGAGCACAGGGAGAGAGAGAGAGGGATAGAGCACAGGGAGAGAGAGAGAGGGATAGAGCACAGGGAGAGAGAGAGAGGGATAGAGCACAGGGAGAGAGAGAGAGGGATAGAGCACAGGGAGAGAGCACAGGGAGAGAGAGAGAGAGACGGATAGAGCACAGGGAGAGAGAGAGAGAGACGGATAGAGCACAGGGAGAGAGAGAGAGACGGATAGAGCACAGGGAGAGAGAGAGAGAGGGATAGAGCACAGGGAGAGAGAGAGAGGGATAGAGCACAGGGAGAGAGCACAGGGAGAGAGCACAGGGAGAGAGAGAGAGGGATAGAGCACAGGGAGAGAGCACAGGGAGAGAGCACAGGGAGAGAGAGAGAGGGATAGAGCACAGGGAGAGAGCACAGGGAGAGAGCACAGGGAGAGAGAGAGAGGGAGAGAGCACAGGGAGAGTGGGATAGAGCACAGGGAGAGAGCACAGGGAGAGAGCACAGGGATAGAGCACAGGGAGAGTGGGATAGAGCACAGGGAGAGAGCACAGGGAGAGAGCACAGGGAGAGAGCACACGGAGAGTGGGATAGAGCACAGGGAGAGAGCACAGGGAGAGAGCACAGGGAGAGAGCACACGGAGAGAGCACACGGAGAGAGAGAGGGATCAATCACAACAGAATAAAGGGATAGTGGACCATTGCCAGTTGTTTCCTTCTGGTGCTGTATTGTCTCTGTCTCTGTGTCTCTATCTCTCTCTTCCTCCTCCCGTCTCTCTCCCTTTCTCTCCCTGTTCCTCTCTCTGTCTCTATCTCTCTCTGTCTCTCTCTCTCTTTCTCTCTGTCCTTCTCTCTATCTCTGTCTTTCTCTCTCTCTCTCTCTGTTTCCCCCTCTCTCTGTCTCTCTCTCTCTCTGTCATTCTCTCTGTCTGTGTCTTTCTCTCTCTCTCTCTCTGTTTCCCTCTCTCTCTGTCTCTCTCTCTGTCCTTCTCTCTATCTCTGTCTTTCTCTCTCTGTCTCTCTCTGTCTCTGTCCTTCTCTCTGTCTCTGTCTCTCTCTCTCTTTCCCCCTCTGTCTGTCTCTCTCTCTCTCTGTTTCCCCCTCTCTCTGTCTCTCTCTCGCCTTCTATCTCTGTCTTTCTCTCTCTCTCTGTTTCCCCCTCTCTCTGTCTCTCTCTCTCTCTGTCATTCTCTCTGTCTGTGTCTTTCTCTCTCTCTCTCTCTCTCTTTCCCCCTCTCTCTGTCTCTCTCTCTCTCTGTCCTTCTCTCTGTCTCTGTCTTTCTCTCTCTCTCTGTTTCCCCCTCTCTGTCTCTGTCTTTCTCTCTCTCTCTCTTTCCCCCTCTCTCTGTCTCTCTCTCTCTCTGTCCTTCTCTCTGTCTCTGTCTTTCTCTCTCTCTCTCTGTTTCCCCCTCTCTCTGTCTCTCTCTGTCTCTCTCTCTTTCCCCCTCTCTCTGTCTCTCTCTCTCTGTTTCCCCCTCTCTCTGTCTCTCTCTCTCAGTCCTTCTCTCTATCTCTGTCTTTCCCTTCTCTCTCTCTTTCCCCCTCTCTCTGTCTCTCTCTCTCTCTCTCTGTCCTTCTCTCTGTCTCTGTCTTTCTCTCTCTGTCTCTCTCTCTCTGTCCTTCTCTCTGTCTCTCTCTCTCTCTCTCTGTCCTTCTCTCTGTCTCTGTCTTTCTCTCTCTCTTTCCCCCTCTCTCTGTCTCTCTCTCTCTCTCTGTCCTTCTCTCTGCCTCTGTCTTTCTCTCTCTCTCTCTTTCCCCCTCTCTCTGTCTCTCTCTCTCTCTGTCCTTCTCTCTGCCTCTGTCTTTCCCTTCTCACTCTCTTTCCCCCTCTCTCTGTCTCTCTCTCTCTCTCTCTGTCCTTCTCTCTGTCTCTGTCTTTCTCTCTCTGTCTCTCTCTCTCTCTGTCCTTCTCTCTGTCTCTCTCTCTCTCTCTGTCCTTCTCTCTGCCTCTGTCTCTCTCTCTCTCTCTCTCTTTCCCCCTCTCTCTGTCTCTCCCTGTTGAACAATGTGCCTATTGTCGTTTTGCTCTGTGTCATAACCTTTCCCAATGCGGGTTGCTATCCGGTATTTTTGATATGAGATTGTAAGTTGAATTCGGACGTATGCGATGCTGCTTTGATAAAGTTGCTTTTCCAGCTGTATTTTTCCGATAAACTGGATGCTGTAATTTGCTAACTGTGCTTTGTCCTTCAGTATTTCAGGCCATTGAATGCCCGTGTCACTGCAGTGGCAGTTGATGTCTGGGAGACAGACCCAATCATACTGGATGTGAATGCTTCAGTCACCCTGACTCGATTTCTCATCTGGAGGGTGCACCGGTTAATGCCTGGAATTCAGAATGACAATGCCCAACTCCTTGTGTGAGTGATTTCTCAAGTTAGCCACTCAGCAGCCAAGCCCAGATGTAGCAACTGAGCCAGGAAGGTTAATGTGGAATCAGGCCGACTGGTAGAGATATCCTGATGTGAAACCTTAACTTGGTCTCTCTCTCTCTCTCTCTCTCTCTCTCTCTCCGTGGATGCTGTCTGACCTGCTGTATTGTTTTCAGTCCTGTTCTGGTGGTTTCAATATCTGTAAGTTCAAAGGCTGATTGAGCCATCTCAAACACAGCCACAACCAGCAGCTACTGGGTTCTGAGGTGCACAAGGATTTCAGAATTGTCACGTTTCATGTCACAATTTAGCGTGCAGGTCCATCACATGATTAAAACGGCCAACAGGGATGCTTTCCGTAAGAATGGGAGGAGGTGAATATAAAAGTAAACGTTGTTATAATTTAGTGATGAAAGACCATGGGGAGCACACATCTCTCATCCTGTGTGCTGCTTTGGTCACCCGATTTAAAGTGTGGTAGAAACATACTGAGGGCATTTCATACAGCAGGATTATTGGATTGATACCTGGAACAAGTGAGTTGTGTTTTGGACAGGCTGAGTTTGTTTATCAGGAGGTTAGCAGACTGAGTGGTGAGACTTGATTGAAATTTGTAAGATCTTGGCGAGGTAAATGTGGAAAAGATATTTCCTCTTGTGGGTCAGTCCAGAATTGGTGAGGGGTCACCCTGTTCAGGGAAATATTTTTCTCTCAGCGGATTGTGTGATTTTCGAACTCTTGAGAAAGTGGTGGGGTCAGGGGCAGAGAAGTGGGTGGAGTTTGGGTTTGACAGAGGAATTACAGGATCTACCCAAGGGCAAACATATGTCTGTGTGTGTGGTTAGAAAGATGGTGCAGGATGGAGGATGTTTGATTCTCTCACACCCAACATGACCTCCCAACTCCTGTACTCAATACTCTGACCAATAAAGGAAAGCATACCAAACACCTTCTTCACTATCCTATCTACCTGCGACTCCACTTTCAAGGAGCTATGAACCTGCACTCCAAGGTCCCTTTGTTCAGCAACACTCCCTAGGACCTTACCATTAAGTGTATAAGTCCTGCTAAGATTTGCTTTCCCAAAATGCAGCACCTCGCATTTATCTGAATTAAACTCCATCTGCCACTTCTCAGCTCATTGGCCCATCTTGGGGGTTGGGGGATGGGGGTGATTTATTTCCAGGTCAGGATGATGATGGAAGCTGTTGTGAATTCCGAAAGCGCAGTCTGAGGATCTTTGGTGAATTTCTGCAGTGTATCTTGTAGATAGTACACACCGCTGCTACTGAGCGTCAGTGGGGAAGGGAGTGGGTGTTTGTGGGTGTGGTGCTAACTGAGCGGGCTGCTTTATTCTGGATGGTGTTATGCTTTGGGAATCAGAGAACCATAGAAACCCAATGGTGTGGAAGCAGGACATTCAGCTCATCGAGACCACACTGACCCTCTGAAGAACATCCCTCCCAAAGCCACCTGTCAGCCTGCATTTCCCAAGGCTATTCTGTCTTGCACACTGACCCTTGGACAATATGGGCAACTTTACCATGGCCAGACTGCCCAACCTTTGGACTGAGTGTTTGTGTGTGTTATTGGAGCTGCACCCATCCAGGGCAAGTGGGGAGTATTCCAGCACACTGCTGACTTGTGCCCGGTTTCTGGTGGGGGAGAAAGTGAGGACTGCAGATGCTGGAGATCAGAGTCGAGATTAGAGTGGTGCTGGGAAAGCACAGCAGGTCAGGCAGCATCCGAGGACCAGGAGAATCAGGAATATGGGGAGGGGGCTGAGAGATAAGCAAGAGGGGGCTGGGGATGAGGGGGTGGTAGCTGGGAAGGCAATAGGTAAATGTAGGTTGGGGGGGAGGGTGACGGTGATAGGTCAGAGAGGAGGGTGGAGCGGATAGTGGGAAGGAAGATGGACAGGTAGGACAGGTCCTGAGGGTGGTGCCGAGTTGGAGGGTTGGACCTGGGATGAAGTGAGGGGGAGGGGAAATGAGAAAACTTGTGAAGTCGATGTTGATGGTGTGTAGTTGGAGGCAGAAGATGAGGCGTTCTTCCTCCAGGCGCTGGGTGGCTGGGGTTTGGTGATGGAGGAGGCCCAGGACTTGCATGTCCTTGGGGGAGTGGGAGGGGGCGTTGAAGTGGTCAGCCACGGGGCGATGGGGTTGGTGGGTGCGGGCGTCCCAGAGATGTTCCCTGAAACGTTCCACAAGTTGGCATCCTGTCTCCCCGACGTAGAGGAGACCACATCGAGAGTAATGGATGAGCTGTTTGGAGGTACAGGAAAGTCTCTGCCAGGTGTGGAATGTTCCTTTGGGGCCACTGACAGAGGTGAGGGGGGAGGGGGCAGTGATACACTTCGTGCAGCGGCAGGGGAAGGTGCCAGGAGGGGATAGTGAGTTGATGAGGTGCATTGACGTAACAAGGGAGTCACAGAGGGAGTAGTCTCTCTGGAACGCTGATAGGGGTGGGGAGGGAAATATATCTCCGATGGTGGGATCTGACTGGAGGTGACGGAAATGGTGCAGGATGATAGGATGTATCTGGTGGTTGGTGGGGTGGAAGGTGAGGCCCGGGGTGGGGGGAGGTGTGGGGTGGTTCTGTCCTTGTTACATTGGGTGGGGCTCCAGGTCAGAGACGTGGGAAGTGGAGGAGATGCAATGGAGGGCGTTGCTGACTATGTGGGCAAATTGTGGTCCCTGCAATAGGAGGCCATCTTGGATGATCTGAAATGGAAATGGTTCTCCTAGGAGCAGATGTGGCAGAGGTGGAGGAATTGGGAATAAGGGATAGTATTTTTACAGGAGGCAGGGTGGGAGGAGGTGGTGTCCAGGAGGCGCTGGGAGTCGGAGCATTTGAAGTAGATGTCCGTGCTGAGTCGGTTGTCAGAAATGGAGAGGGAGAGGTCCATACATTAGCCGTATGATTACTACAGCCACCACAGACTGTGACCACTGCCGACTAGACCAGAGCAGCGATAGCTGCAAAACACACTATCACCGTGACCACCGCCAGGACCACTATCTCAGTGACCACCACCAGGACCACTAACACCATGAAAACCGCCAGGACCACTATCACCGTGATTACCACCAGCACCGCTATCACAGTGATTACCACCAGAACCACTATCACCGTGATCACCACCAGGACCCCTATCACCGCGATCACCAACAGGACCACTATCACCGTGATCACCACCAGGACCCCTATCACCGCGATCACCACCAGGACCACTATCACCGTGTTCACCACCAGGACCAGTATCATCGCGATCACCACCAGGACCACTATCACCATGATCACCACCAGGACCACTATCACCATGATCACCATCAGGTCCACTATCACCACGATAACCGCAAGGACCACAATCCCCGTGATCACTGCCAGGACCACTATCACCGCGATCACCCCCAGTATAAATATCACCGTGATCGGCGCCAGGACCAATAACACCGTGATCATCGCCAGGATCACTATCACCGTG
Source organism: Chiloscyllium plagiosum (assembly GCF_037043375.1). Classification (NCBI taxonomy): domain Eukaryota; kingdom Metazoa; phylum Chordata; class Chondrichthyes; order Orectolobiformes; family Hemiscylliidae; genus Chiloscyllium; species Chiloscyllium plagiosum. The sequence continues at coordinate 179,060,846 of NW_028270139.1, read as the reverse complement.
ATCACCGCCAGGATCACTATCACCGTGATCACCACCAGGACGACTATCACCATGTTCACCGACAGGATCACTATCTGTGTGATCACTGCCAGGACTAATATCACCGTGATCACCACCAGTACCACTATCACCGTGATCATCGCCAGGTCCACTATCACTGTGATCGCCACCAGGACCAATATCACCGTGATCACCACCAGGACCAATATCACCGTGATCACCGCCAGGACCGATATCACCGTGATCACCGCCAGGAACACTATGACTGCGATCACCGCCAGGACCACTTTCCCCATGATCTCACCAGGACCACTAAACCCGGTGATCACCGCCAGGACCACTATCACCACGGTCACCGCCAGGATCATTATCACTATATTAACCGCAAGGACCACTATCACCACGATCACCGCCAGGACCATTATCACGGTGATCACCGCCGGTGTCACTATCACCATGATCGCCGCCAGACCATTATCACCATGATCACCGCCAGGATCAAAATCACCGTGATCACTGCCAGGACCACTATCACTGCCAGGACACACTCTCACCGCAATCACCACCAGGACCATTATCACCGTGATCACCGTCAGGACCATTATCACCGTGCGCACCGCCGGGACCATTATCACCGTGATCACCACCAGGACCAGAATCACCGTGATCATCCTCAGGACCACTATCACCGTGATCACCACCACGATCACTATCCCGTGATCACCACCAGGAGCACTATCCCATGATCATCCCCAGGACCACTATCACCGTGATCACCACCAGGACCAGTATCACCGTGATCAACACCACGATCCCTATCACCATGATCATCCCCAGGACCAGTATCACCGTGTTCACCACCAGGAGCACTATCACCATGATCACTGCCAGGAGCACTATCACCGTGATCACCACCAGGACCACTATGTCCACGAACACCACCAGGATCACTATCCCCGCGATCACCGCCAGGACCACTATCACCACGATCACCGCAAGGACCAGTATCACCGTGACCACTACCAGGACCACTATCACCGTGATCACCACCAGGACCACTATCACCGTGATCACCGCCAGGACCACTATCTCTGTGATCACCGCATTCACCACCACGACCACTATCACCGTGATCACCGCCAGGTCCCCTATCACCACGATCACCACCAGGACCACTATCACTGCGATCACCGCCAGGACCACTATCACCATGATCACCACCAGGTCCACTATCACCACGATAACCGCAAGGACCACAATCCCCGTGATCACTGCCAGGACCACTATCACCGCGATCACCCCCAGTATAAATATCACCGTGATCACCGCCAGGACCATTATCACCGTGATCACAAGTACCACTATCCCCGTGATCACCGCCAAGACCACTATCACCGTGATCATCGCCAGGTCCACTATCACTGTGAACGCCACCAGGACCAATATCACCGTGATCACCGCCAGGACCAATATCACTGTGATCACCACCAGGGCCACTATCACCGCGATCACTGCCAGGACCACTTTCCCCATGATCTCCACCAGGACCACTAAACCCGTGATCACCGCCAGGACCACTATCACCACGATCACCGCCAGGATAATTATCACCGTGATCACCGCCAGTGTCACTATCACCGTGATCACCACCAGGACCATTATCACCGTGATCACCGCCAGGATCAAAATCACCGTGATCACTGCCAGGACCACTATCCCCGAGATCACCGCCAGGACCACTATCACTGCCAGGACACACTATCACCGCAATCACCGCCAGTATCACTATCACCGTGATCACCGCCAGGACCATTATCACCGAGATCACCGCCGGGACCATTATCACCGTGGTCACCGCCACGATCACTATCCCGTGATCACCACCAGGAGCACTATCACCGTGATCATCCCCAGGAGCACTATCACCGTGATCATCCCCAGGACCAGTATCACCGTGATCACCACCAGGACCACAATCACCGTGATCACCACCAGGACCACTATCACCGTGATCACTGCCAGGAGAACTATCACCGTGATCACCGCCAGGAGCACTATCACTGTGATCACCGCCAGGATCACTATCTCCACGAACACCACCAGGACCACTATCACCGTGATCACCACCAGGACCAGCATCACCACAATCACCGCCACGACCACTATCACCATGATCACTGCTGGGACTATTATCACCGCGATCACCGCCAGGACCACTATCACCATGATTACCACCAGGTCCACTATCACCAAGATAACTGCAAGGACCACAATCCCATTGATCACTGCCAGGACCACTATCTCCGTGATCACTGCCAGGACCACTATCTCCGTGATCACTGCCAGGACCAATATCACCGTGATCACCGCCAGGACCACTATCACCACCAGGACCACTATCTCCGTGATCACTGCCAGGACCAATATCACCGTGATCACCGCCAGGACCACTATCTCCGTGATCACTTCCAGGAGCACTATCTCCGTGATCACTGCTAGGACCAATATCACCGTGATCACCGCCAGGACCACTATCTCCGTGATCACCGCCAGGACCACTATCAACACCGTGACCATTATCACCCGTGATCACCGCCAGGACCACTATCACCGCGGTCACCGCCAGGATCACTATCACCACGATGACCGCCAGGACCACTATCACCGTGATCACCACCAGGACCACTCTCACCATGATCACACCACGTCCACTATCACCGCGATCACTGCCAGGACCACTATCACCATGATTACCACCAGGTCCACTATCACCACGATAACCGCAAGGACCACAATACCTGTGATCACTGCCAGGACCACTATCACAGTGATCACTGCCAGGACCACTATCACCGTGATCACCGGCAGGACCAATATGACCGTGATCTCCGCCAGGATCACTATCACCGTGATCACTGCCAGGACCACTATCTCCGTGATCACCGCCAGAACCACTATCACCGTGATCACTGCCAGGATCACTATCGCCGTGAACGCCACCAGGACCACTATCACCACGATAACCGCAAGGACCACAATCCCCGTGATCACTGCCAGGATTGCTATCACCGCGATCACTGCCAGGACCACTATCACCATGATTATCACCAGGACCACTATCACCACGATAACCGCAAGGACCACAATCCCCGTGATCACTGCCAGGACCACTATCACCGTGATCACCGCCAGGATTGCTATCACCGTGATCACTGCCAGGACCACTATCTCCGTGATCACCGCCAGGACCACTATCTCCGTGATCACCGCCAGGACCACAGTGACCACGATCACCGCCAGGACCACTATCACCGCGATCACCGCCAGGACCATTATCACCGTGATCACTGCCAGTGTCGCTATCACCATGATCACCACCAGGACCATTATCACCGTCATCACCATCAGGACCAGTACCACCGTGATCACCACCACGATCACTATCACCGTGATCACAAGCAGGATCACTATCATTGTGATCATCCCCAGGACCAGTATCACCGTGATCACCAACACGATCACTATCACCGTGATCGCCACCAGGATCACTATCACCGTGATCACCACCAGGACCAGTATCACCGTGATCACCACCATGATCACTATCACCGTGATCACCACCAGGACCACTATCACCACAACACCTCAAGGACCAGTATCACCGTGACCACTACCACGATCACTATCACCGTGATCACCGCCAGGACCACTATCACCGTGATCACCGCCAGGACCACTATCTCTGTGATCACCGCCAGGACCAGTATCACCACAATCACCGCCATGAGCACTATCACCATGGTCACTGCTAGGACCACTATCACCGCGATCACCGCCAGAACCACTATCACCCTGATCACCACCAGGACCACTATCTCCGTGATCACCGCCAGGATCACTATCACCGTGATCACCACCAGGATCATCATCTCTGTGATCACCACCAGGACCATTATTATCGTGAGCACTGCCAGGATAACTATTACTGCCAGGACCACTATCACCACGATAACCGCAAGGACCACTATCACCGTGATCACCCCTAGGACTACTATCACCACGATCACCGGTAGGACCATTATCACCGTGATCACCGCCAGGACCATTATCATCGTGATCACCGCCAGGATCAAAATCACCGTGATCACTGCCAGGACCACGATCCCCGAGGTCCACTATCACTGCCAAGATACACGAACACCACGATCACCACCAGGATCACTATCTCCGTGATCACCGCCAGGACCACTATGACCACGATCACCGCCAGGACCACTATCACCACGATCACCGCCAGGATACACTATCACCACGATCACCATCTGTATCACTATCACCGTGATCACCGCCAGGACCAATATCACCATGATCACCGCCAGGACCACTATCACCACAATCACCGCCAGGACCACTATCACCACAATCACTGCCAGGACCACTATCACCGCGATCACCACCAGTACCACTAACACCACAATCACCGCCAGGACCACTATCACCATGTTCACCACCAGGACCACTATGACCGTGATCACCGCCAGGACCATAGAACATAGAACATAGAACAATACAGCACAGAACAGGCCCTTCGGCCCACGATGTTGTGCCGAACATTTGTCCTAGCTTAAGCACCCATCCATGTACCTATCCAATTGCCACTTAAAGGTCACCAAAATTCTGACTGTGCCACTCCCACAGGCAGCGCATTCCATGCCCCCACCACTCTCTGGGTAAAGAACCTACCCCTGACATCTCCCCTATACCTTCCACCCTTCACCCTAAATTTATGTCCCCTTGTAACACTCTGTTGTACCCGGGGAAAAGTTTCTGATTGTCTACTCTATCTATTCCCCTGATCATCTTATTAACCTCTATCAAGTCACTCCTCATCCTTCGCCGTTCCAATGAGAAAAGGCCTAGCACACTCAACCTATCCTCGTACAACCTAGAACATAGAACATAGAACATAGAAAAACACAGCACAGTACAGGTCCTTTGACCATCCAAGCCCACCTAACCTACACGAGCCCACTATCCTCCATATGCCTATCCAATGCCCGTTTAAATGCCCATAAAGAGGGAGAGTCCACCATTGCTACTGGCAGGGCATTCCATGAACTCACGACTCGCTGAGTGAAGAACCTACCCCTAACATCTGTCCTATACCTACCACTCCTTAATTTAAAGCTATGCCCCCTCGTAATAGCTGACTCCATACGTGGAAAAAGGTTCTCATGGTCAACCCTATCTAAACCCCTAATCATCTTGTACACCTCTATCAAGTCACCCCTAAACCTTCTTCTCTCCAATGAAAACAACCCCAAATGCCTCAGCCTTTCCTCATACGATCTTCCTTCCATACCAGGCAACATCCTGGTAAACCTCCTCTGCACCCGTTCCAGTGCCTCCACATCCTTCCTATAGTATGGCGACCAAAACTGCACACAATACTCCAGATGCGGCCGTACCAGAGTCTTATACAACTGCATCATGACCTCAGGACTCCGGAACTCAATTCCTCTACCAATAAAAGCCAGTACGCCATATGCCTTCTTCACCGCACTATTTACCTGGGTGGCAACTTTCAGAGATCTGTGTACATGGACACCAAAATCTCTCTGCTCATCCACACTACCAAGTATCCGACCATTAGCCCAGTACCCCATCTTTTTGTTACTCTTACCAAAGTGAATCACCTCACACTTAGCTACATTGAACTCCATTTGCCACCTTTCTGCCCAGTTCTGCAGCTTATCTATATCCCGCTGTAACCTGACACATCCTTCCTCACTGTCTACAACTCCTCCGACTTTCATATCATCCGCAAACTTGCTCACCCAACCTTCTAGCCCCTCCTCCAGGTCATTTATAAAAATGACAAACAGCAATGGTCCCAAAACAGATCCTTGTGGAACACCGCTAGTAACGGCACTCCAAGATGAACCTTTACCATCAACTACTACCCTCTGTCTTCTTCCAGCCAGCCAATTCCTAATCCAAACCTCCAACTCCCCCTCAATGCCATACCTCCGTATTTTTTGAAGTAGCCTACCATGGGGAACCTTATCAAACGCCTTACTAAAATCCATATATACCACATCTACCGCTTTCCCCTCGTCCACCTCCTTAGTCACCTTCTCAAAGAATTCAATAAGGTTTGTGAGGCCCGACCTGCCCTTCACAAAACCATGCTGACTATCCTTGATCACATTATTCCTATCCAGATGTTCATAAATCCTATCCCTTACAATTCTCTCTAAGACTTTGTCCACAACAGAAGTGAGACTCACCGGCCTATAGTTACTAGGGTTATCCCTACTCCCCTTCTTGAACAAGGGAACTAGATTTGCTAGCCTCCAGTCTTCTGGCACTACTCCTGTAGACAACGAGGACATAAAACCCAAGGCCAATGGCTCTGCAATCTCGTCCCTTGCTTCCCAGAGAATCCTAGGATAAATGCCATCAGGCCCAGGGGACTTATCTATTTTCATCCTTTCCAGAATTTCCAACACCTCTTCCCTACATACCTCAAAGCCATCCATTCTACTTAATTGTGACTCAGTATTCACATCGACAACAATGTCCTGTTCCTGAGTGAATACTGACGAAAAGTATTCATTCAGTGTCTCCCCAATCTCTTCAGCCTCCACACGCAACTTCCCACTACTATCCTTGACTGGACCTATTCCTACCCTAGTCATTCTTTTATTCCTGACATACCTATAGAAAGCCTTAGGGTTTTCCCTAATCCTACCAACTAAGGACCTTTCATGTCCCCTCCTTGCTGCTCTTAGCTCTCTCTTCAGGTCCTTCCTGGCTACCCTATAACTCTCAATCGCCCCAATTGAACCTTCACGTCTCATCTTGAGATAGGCCGCCCTCTTCCATTTAACAAGGGATTCCAATTCCTTATTAAACCACGGCTCCCTCGCACGACCCTTTCCTCCCTGCCTGACAGGTACATAATTATCAAGGACACTCAATAGTTGCTCCTTGAACAAGCTCCACATATCAATTACGCCCTTGCCTTGAAGCCTACTTTTCCAAGCCACGCATCCTAAGTCATGCCTCACCGCATCATAATTTCCCTGCCCCCAGCTATAACTCTTGCCCTGTAGTGCACACTTATCCCTCTCCATCACTAGAGTAAAAGTCACCGAATTGTGGTCACTGTCCCCAAAGTGCTCACCTACCTCCAATTCTAACACCTGGCCTGGTTCATTACCCAGAGCCAAATCCAGTATGGCCTCACCTCTTGTTGGCCTATCTACATATTGTGTCAGGAAACCCTCCTGCACACATTGGACAAACACCGACCCATCTAACGAACTAGAGCTATCGCTTTCCAAATCAATATCAGGAAAGTTAAAGTCCCCCATAACAACAACCCTATTACTTTCACTCTTCTCCTGAATCACCTTCCCAATCCTTTCTTCTACGTTTCTAGGACTATTAGGAGGCCTGTAAAAAACTCCTAACAGGGTGACCTCACCTTTCCTATTCCTAACCTCAGCCCAAACTACCTCAGATGGCGAGTCTTCATCCATCGTCCTTTCCACCGCTGTAATACTATCTTTGACAAGCAATGCCACACCTCCCCCTCTTTTACCCCCACCTCTGACCCTACTAAAACATTTAAACCCTGGAACCTGCAACAGCCAATCCTGTCCCTGTTCTACCCATGTCTCCATAGCCACAACATCGAAGTCCCAGGTACCAACCCACGCTGCAAGTTCACCTACCTTATTTCGTATACTTCTTGCATTACAATAGACAATAGACAATCGGTGCAGGAGTAGGCCATTCAGCCCTTCGAGCCTGCAGCACCATTCATTATGATCATGGCTGATCATTCCTAATCAGTATCCTGTTCCTGCCTTATCTCCATAACCCTTGATTCCACTATCCTTGAGAGCTCTATCCAACTCTTTCTTAAATGAATCCAGAGACTGGGCCTCCACTGCCCTCTGGGGCAGAGCATTCCACACAGCCACCACTCTCTGGGTGAAGAGGTTTCTCCTCATCTCTGTCCTAAATGGTCTACCCTGTATTTTTAAGCTGTGTCCTCTGGTTTGGGACTCACCCATTAGCGGAAACATGTTTCCTGTTGCCAGAGTGTCCAATCCTTTAATAATCTTATACGTCTCAATCAGATCCCCTCTCAATCTTCGAAACTCAAGGGTATACAGCCCAGTCGCTTCAGTCTTTCAGTGTAAGGTAATCCTGCCATTCCAGGAATTGACCTCGTGAACCTATGCTGCACTCCCTCAATAGCCAGAATGTCTTTCCTCAAATTTGGAGACCTGAACTGCACACAGTACTCCAGGTGTGGTCTCACCCAGGGCCCTGTACAGCTGCAGAAGCACCTCTTTGCTTCTATACTCAATCCCTCTTGTTATGAAGGCCAGCATGCTATTAGCTTTCTTCACTACCTGCTGTACCTGCATGCTTGCCTTCATTGACTGGTGTACAAGAACACCCAGATCTCTCTGTACTGCCCCTTTACCTAAATTGATTCCATTGAGGTAGTAATCTGCCTTCCTGTTCTTGCCACCAAAGTGGATAACCATACATTTATCCATATTAAACTGCATCTGCCATGCATCTGCCCACTCACCTAACCTGTCCAGGTCACCCTGTAATCTCCTAACATCCTCATCACATTTCACCCTGCCACCCAGCTTTGTATCATCAGCAAATTTGCTAATGTTATTGCTGATACCATCTTCTATATCATTAACATATATTGTAAAAAGCTGCGGTCCCAGCACTGATCCCTGCGGTACCCCACTGGTCACCGCCTGCCATTCCGAAATGGAGCCGTTTATCAATACTCTTTGTTTCCTATTAGCCAACCAATTTTCAATCCAATCTAGTACTTTGCCCCCAATACCATGCGCCCTAATTTTACTCACTAACCTCCTGTGTGGGACTTTATCAAAAGCTTTCTGAAAGTCCAGGTACACTACATCTACTGGATTTCCCTCGTCCAACTTCATAGTTACATCCTCAAAAAATTCAAGAAGATTAGTCAAGCATGATTTTCCCTTCATAAATCCATGCTGACTCTGACCTATCCTGTTACTGCTTTCCAGATGTGCAGTAATTTCATCCTTTATAATAGACTCCAGCATTTTTCCCACCACTGAGGTCAGACTAACTGGTCTATAATTTCCTGCTTTCTCTCACCCACCTTTCTTAAAAAGTGGTATAACATTAGCCACCCTCCAATTCTCAGGAACCGACCCCGAATCTATTGAACTCTGGAAAATAATCACCAAAGCATCCACGATTTCTCGAGTTACCTCCTTCAGTACCCTGGGATGTAGACCATCAGGCCCCGGAGACTTATCAACCTTCAGACCTAACAGTCTCTCCAACACCAAATCCTGGCAAATATAAATTCCCTTCAGTTCAGGTCCTTCAGCCACTGTTACCTCAGGGAGATTGCTTGTGTCTTCCCCAGTGAACACAGATCTGAAGTACCCATTTAATTCTTCTGCCATTTCTTTGTTCCCCGTAATATATTCCCCTGTTTCTGTCTTTAAGGGCCCAATTTTAGTCCTAACCATTTTTTTGCCTTGCACATACTTAAAAAAGCTTTTACTATCCTCCTTTATATTATTGGCCAGTTTACCTTCGTACCTCATTTTTTCTCTGCGTATTTCCTTCTTAGTAATCCTCTGTTGCTCTTTAAAAGCTTCCCAGTCCTCAGTTTTCCCACTTATCTTAGCTATGTTATACTTTTTCTCTTTTAACTTTATATGTTTCTTAACTTCCCTCGTCAGCCACGGCCGCCCTTGCCTCCTCCTGGGATCTTTCTTCCTTTTAGGAATGAACTGATCCTGCAACTTCTGCATTATACACAGAAATATCCGCCATTGTTCCTCCACAGTCATCCCTGCTAAGGTATTGCACCATTGAACTTTGGCCAGCTCCTCCCTCATAGCTCCATAGTTCCCTTTATTCAACAGAAGTACTGTCACTTCCGATTGTACCCTCTTCCTCTCAAATTGCAGATTGAAGCTTATTGTATTATGGTCGCTACTTCCTAATGGCTCCTTCACTTCGAGGTCCCTGACCAATTCTGGTTCGTTACACAATACCAGATCCAGAATTGCCTTCTCCCTGGTCGGCTCCAGCACCAGCTGCTCTAAGAATCCATCTCTGAGGCACTCCACAAAGTCTCTTTCTTGTGGTCCAATACCATCCTGATTCTCCCAGTCTACCTGCATGTTAAAATCCCCCATAACAACTGTAATAACATCTTTGCGACAGGCCAATTTCAGCTCCTGATTCAACTTACATCCGACATCCAGACTACTGTTTGGGGGCCTGTAGATGACTCCCAAGAGGGTCTTTTTACCCTTAGTATTTCACAGCTCTATCCACACTGACTCTACATCTCCTGATTCTAGGTCCCCCCGCGCAAGGGACTGAATATCATCCCTTACCAATATGGCCACCCCACCCCCACTGCCAGTCAGTCTGTCCTTACGATAGCACGTATAGCCTTGAATATTCATTTCCCAGGCCCTATCCACTTGAAGCCACGTCTCAGTTATCCCCACAATATCGTATCTGCCAATTTCCAAAAGAGCCTCAAGCTCATCCATCTTATGTCTAATGCTTTGTGCATTCATGTATAGTATTTTTAATTTGTTACTGCCCTCACCCTTCCCATCAACCCTTATTTCACTCAACCTTACAGCATGATCCCTTTCCGAGTTTTCTGCCTCATTGATACAGTTGTCTTTCTTGACTTCTCTTGTTCTAACTTTCCCTTCAATTTCCTTTGTAAACATCCAGTTTGTCTCTCCCCCCTGCCCCCAGTACTTAGTTTAAATGTAGCGGTGTTGCAGCAGAAAACCTGCCTGCCAGAATGCTGGTCCCTAACCTATTAAGGTGCAAACCGTCTCTCTTGTAGAATTTATGTTTACCACAAAATGTACCCCAGTGATCCAAGACCTTAAATCCTTGCTTCCTGCACCAGTTCCCCAGCCACACGTTCAAGTCCATTATCTCCCTGTTTCTGGCCTCACCAGCCCGAGGAACTGGAAGCAAACCGGAGATAACCACCCTGGACGTCCTGCTTTTCAGCCTTCTTCCTAGTTCTCCGAAGTCTCGCTGTAGTATGTTCCTCCTCTTCTTCCCGACATCATTTGTGCCGACATGTACCACCACCTCTGGCTCTTCACCCTCGTCCTTGAGGATTTCCTGCACTCTGTCCACGATGTCTTTCACTCTAGCACCAGGAAGGCAGCACACCATCCTTAAATCCCGTCTGCTGCCACAAAAACCCCGGTCAGTTCCTCTCACGATGGAGTCCCCTATTACCACGGCTCTGTGCGATGTCCGACTCTTCCGCTCTGCCTCTGCGGCAACTTTTGATTGACAGGCCTGGCCGCCTTGCGAACTGGCAGTGTCATCAGTCTCTGCTTCCAAAAGCTTCAACTTGTTCCTGACAGGTACTTCTCCCGGGGTCTCTTGCACCTGTCTCCTCTCTGCCTTCCTCATCGTCTGCTCTCTTCTGGCATGATTGGTGTAATAACCTCGCTGAAGGTTTTGTCCAGAAAGATCTCGTTTTCTCGGATGAGCCTAAGGTCTTCGAGTTCTTTCGTCAGTGCTGCAATATGCTCTGTCAGTAGCTGAACGTGCACACACTTTCCACACAGAAACGAGCCAGACACACCAGAATCGTTGACCTCCCACATCAAGCACGTAGCACACTGAGCCAGCTGGGCAGTCATGTCTTCACCCTCTTCACCTGTGGTGTAATCACTTCACTCAACCTCCTTGTCAAAGGTTCCTGAGCTGAAGCCTCACTCCTCGATCTAAACTTCCTTCGACCCTCTTTTTGTGGCACGTCTGTGGACTCTTAATTAAGGTTAGAGGAGGAGGGAGGGAGGGAGACCCTACTTTGTAGGACCTGGGGTTTAGAACACACCCACTCTAATAGCAATCACTTACCTTCCCGACCGGCTTTGCGCTCCGTCTGAACTTCCGCCCAGCTCCCGCCGCTCTCTGTTGCATTGAAGTATACACACTTCAAACCACTTTCCTGTTTACAGGCACCCTCCTTTGAGATTGATGCCATGTTCCTAACCTCCCTACACTCCAGGTCCTGCACCCTGAAGCTACAGTCTAGGTTCCCATGCCCCTGCAGAGTTAGTTTAAACCCCCCCCAAGAGCACTAGCAAACCTCCCCCCAAGGATACTGGTGCCCCTCAGGTTCAGGTGTAGACCATCCTGTTTATAGAGGTCCCACCTTCCCCAGAAAGAACCCCAGTTATCCAAATACCGGAATCCCTCCCTCCTGCACCATCCCTGTAGCCACGCATTTAACTGTTCTCTCTCCCTATTCCTCGACTCTCTATCACGTGGCACGGGTAACAAACCAGAGACAACAACTCTGTTCGTTCTAACTCTGAGCTTCCAGCCTAGCTCCCTGAAAGCTGCCTAACATCCTCAGCACTCCTCCTACCTATGTCATTGGTGCCAATATGGACCACGACTTTGGGCTGCTCCCCCTCCCCCTTAAGGACCCGGAAAACACGATCAGAGACATCACGTACCCTTGCACCTGGGAGGCAACATACCAAACGTGAGTCTCTCGCGTTCCCACAAAACCGCCTATCTGTGCCACGAACTATCGAGTCCCCAATTACTATTGCTCTGCTCTTCTTCACCCTTCCCTTCTGAGCAACGGGGACAGGCTCCGTGCCAGAGGCCTGAGCCCCGTTACTTACCCCTGGTAAGTCATCCCCCCCACAAGTATCCAAAACGGTATACTTGTTCTTGAGGGGAACGGCCGCAGGGGGTCCCTGCACTGGCTGCTTCCTCCCAGTCCCCCTCACTGTCACCCATCTATCTGCCATCTTTGGAGTTACTACTTCCCTATAACTCTGATCTATGACCCCCTCTGCCTCCCGAATGATCCGAAGTTCATCCAACTCCAGCTCCAGTTCCCTAACACGGTCTTGGAGGAGCTGGAGATGGGTGCACTTCCTGCAAGTGTAATCAGCAGGGACGTCAATGGCATCCCTCACCTCAAACATGTTGCAAGAGGAACATTGCACTGCCTTCACTGCCATCCCTCTGAAAGTAACCTTTTATATAAAAAACTGGGTCTAAAGAATACAACAAGCAAAATGCAGCACTTACCTACTTACCACAACGGGTCTTATTATTTAGGTTAGAGGAGGAGGGCGGGTGGGAGACACTACCTCTGTAGTGCCTCGGGTTCTTCTCCTGCGCACTTTTAAAGGGAAAAAAAACCTTCCCGGCTGCCCCTCCGGTCTTCGTCACTTCCCCCTGCTGCTCCCGCTCTTTCTGTGAAGGGAAAAAAAACTCCGCTGCCCGCTCCCGGTAAGTAATTTTAAAACAGCCTTAGCTGTAGCCTTCCGGGTTCGCTTAAACTCAGTTGCTGCTTGCACTCCAGGACCTATTCTCCATTCCAGGCAACATCCTGGTAAATCTTCTCTGCACCCTCTCCAAAGCTTCCACATCTTTCCTAAAGTGAGGCGACCAGAACTGCACACAGTACTCCAACTGTGGCCTAACCAAAGTCCTGTACAGCTGCAACATCACTTCACGACTCTTGAATTCAATCCCTCTGCTAATGAACGCTAATACACCATAGGCCTTCTTGCAAGCTCTATCCACCTGAGTGGCAACTTTCAAAGATCTATGAACATAGACCCCAAGATCCCTCTGTTCCTCCACCTCACTAAGAACCCTACCGTTAACCCTGTATTCCGCATTCTTATTTGTCTTTCCAAAATGGACAACCTCACACTTGGCAGGGTTGAACTCCATCTGCCACTCCTCAGCCCAGCTCTGCATCATATCTAAGTCCCTTTGCAGCCGACAACAGCCCTCCTCACTATCCACAACTCCACCAATCTTCGTATCATCTGCAAATTTGCTGACCCACCCTTCGACTCCCTCATCCAAGTCATTAATAAAAATTACAAACAGCAGAGGACCCAGAACTGATCCCTACGGAACTCCACTTGTAACTGGGCTCCAGGCTGAATATCTACCACCACTCTCTGACTTCGACCGGTTAGCCAGTTTTCTATCCAATTGGCCAAATTTCCCTCTATCCCATGCCTCCTGACTTTCCGCATAAGCCTACCATGGGGAACCTTATCAAATGCCTTACTAAAATCCATGTATACTACATCCACTGCTCTTCCCTCATCCACATGCTTGGTCACCTCCTCAAAGAATTCAATCAGACTTGTAAGGCAAGACCTACCCTTCACAAATCCGTGCTGGCTGTCCCTAATCAAGCAGTGCCTTTCCAGATACTGATAAATCCTATCCCTCAGTACCCTTTCCATTACTTTGCCTACCACCGAAGTAAGACTAACTGGCCTGTAATTCCCGGGGTTATCCCTATTCCCTTTTTTGAACAGGGGCACAACATTCGCCACTCTCCAGTCCCCTGGTACCACCCCCGTTGACAGTGAAGACGAAAAGATCATTGCCAACGGTACTGCAATTTCCTCTCTTGCTTCCCACATAATCCTAGGATATATCCCGTCAGGCCCGGGGGGCTTGTCTATCCTCAAGTTATTCAAAATGTCCAACACATCTTCCTTCCTAACAAGTATCTCCTCTAGCTTACCAGTCCGTTTCACACTCTCCTCTTCAACAATACGGTCCCTCTCGTTTGTAAATACTGAAGAAAAGTACTCATTCAAGACCTCACTTATCTCTTCTGACTCAATACACAGTCTCCCACTACTGTCCTTGATCGGACCTACCCTCGTTCTCATCATTCTCATGTTTCTCACATACGCATAAAATGCCTTGGGGTTATCCTTGATCCTATCCGCCAAAGATTTTTCATGCCCTCTCTTGGCTCTCCTAATCCCTTTCTTCAGCTCCCTCCTGGCTATCCTGTATCCCTCCAATGCTCTGTCTGAACCTTGTTTCCTCAACCTTATGTAAGCCCTCTTCTTCCTCTTTACAAGACATTCAACCTCCCTCGTCAACCAAGATTCCCTCACATGACCATCTCTTTCCTGCCTGACAGGTACATACATATCAAGGACACGTCGTATCTGTTCCTTGAAAAAGTTCCACATTTCCACGACATCCTTCCCTGACAGCCTATGCTCCCAACTTATGCTCCTCAGATCCTGTCTTACAGCATCGTATTTACCCTTCCCCCAATTGTAAAACCTATCCTGTTGCACGCACCTATCTCTCTCCATAACCAAGGTGAAAGTCACAGAATTGTGGTCACCATCACCAAAATGTTCACCCACATTGTCCCGGTTCGTTACCGAGTACCAAATCCAATATGGCCTCCCCTCTGGTTGGACAATCTACATACTGCGTTAGAAAAGCTTCCTGGACACACTGCACAAACACCGCCCCATCCAATCTACTTGATCTAAAGAGCTTCCAATCAATATTTGGGAAGTTGAAGTCGCCCATGACTACGACCCTGTGGCTTCTGCACCTTTCCAAAATCTGTTTCCCAATCTGTTTCTCCACATCTCTGCTGCTATTGGGGGGCCTATAGTAAACACCCAACAAGGTGACTGCACCTTTCCTATTTCTGACTTCAGCCCATACTACCCCCAAAGGCAGATCCCCCTCGAACTGCCTTTCTGCAGCCGTTATACCATTTCTAATTAGCAACGCCACCCCCCCCCTCCTTTTTTCCCACCCTCCCTAATCTTACTGAAACACCTGTAACCAGGAACCTCCAACAGCCATTCCTGTCCCACATCTATCCACGTTTCCGTGATGGCCACAACATCGTAGTCCCAGGTACCGATCCACGCCTTAAGTTCACCCACCTTATTTCTGATACTCCTTGCGTTGAAGTATACGCACTTGAGCCCATCTCTGTGTCCGCAAGTAGTCCCTGTCAGTGCTACCTTCTCCACAGCCTCCCTGCAGTCTTGGGCATCCTGACAAACAGCTAGCTTACTTGCTGGACTACAAGTCCGGATCCCATCCCCCTGCCAAATTAGTTTAAACCCCCCCCGAAGAGTGCTAGCAAACCTACCCCCCAGGATATTGGTGCCCTTCTGGTTCAGGTGCAACCCGTCCTGTTTGTACAGGTCCCACCTTCCCCAGAATGCAGTCCAATTGTCCAAATACCTGAAGCCCTCCCTTCTACACCATCCTTGCAGCCACGTGTTCAACTGCACTCTCTCCCTATTCTTTGCCTCACTGTCACGTGGCACCGGCAACAACCCAGAGATGACGACTCTGTCCGTCCTAGCTTTTAGCTTCCAGCCTAACTCCCTGAGCTCCTGAATGACCTCCCCACCCCTCTTCCTACCTATGTCTTTGGTGCCAATGTGCACCACGACTTCTGGCTGCACACCCTCCCCCTTAAGGATTCTGAAGACACGGTTCGAGACGTCTCGGACCCTGGCACCCGGGAGGCAACAAACCATCCGAGACTCTCGCCCATGTCCACAGAACCGCCTGTCCGTCCCTCTAACTAGAGAGTCCCCTATAACTAGCGCTCTCCTCCTCTCCCCCTTTCCCTTCTGGGCCTCAGAGCCGGACCTTGTGCCAGAGACCCGGTCACTGCAGCTTACCCCTGCTAGGCCGTCCCCCCCAACAATATCCAAAGCGGTATTTTTATTGTTTAGGGGAACGACCACAGGGGATCCCTGCACTGCCTGCTTCTTCCCCTTCCCACCTCTAACTGTTACCCAGCTACCTCTGTTCTCCGGCGTAACTATGTCCCTGTAGCTTCTATCTATCACCCTCTCAGCCTCTCGAATAATCCTCAGTTCATCCAACTCCAGTTCCAGTTCCCTCACTCGTTCTGTGAGGAGCAGGATCTGACTGCATTTCCTGCAGATGAAGTCGGCAGGAGTATCGGTGGTCACCCCTACCTCAAACATCCTGCAGGAGGAACATTCCACTGCCTGCGCTGCCATTACTCTACACCTCGTCTCCAAAACAAGAACACTGAGTCGCTTACCTGTGAACTTTAAAGTTAGGTTAAAGGAGGAGGATGGGAGGGAGGCCCTACTGTGCAGGGCCTGGGGTTTATAACACGCCCACTCAAATATCAATCACTTACCTTCCTGACCAGCTCTGCGCTCCAACTTCGAATTCCGCCCAGCTCCCGCCGCTCTCACTATCTTCATGATCACCGCCAGGATCACTATCACCGCGATCACCGGCAGGACCACTATTACCGCGATCACCGCCAGGACCACTATCTTCATGATCACCGCCAGGACCACTATCACCGCGATTACTGCCAGGACCACTATCACCGCCAGGACCACTATCACCATGATCACTGCCAGGACCACGATCACTGTGATCACCACCAGGATCACAATCACTGTGATCACCGCCAGATTCACTATCACCGCGATCACCGCCAGGACCACTATCTTCATGATCACCACCAGGACCATTATCACCGCGATCACCGCCAGGACCACTATCACCGCAATCACCGCCAGGACCACTATCACCATGACCACTGCCAGGACCACTATCACCGCGATCACCGCAAGGACCACTATCACCGTGATCACGGCCAGGATCACAATCACCCTGACCACCGCCAGGAGCACTATCACCGCGATCACTGCCAGGACCACTATCACCATGATCACCGCCAGGACCACTATCACCATGATCACCGCCAGGAGCACTATCACCGTGATCACCGCCAGGACCACTATCACCGTGATCACCGCCAAGATCACTATCTCCACAATCACCACCAGGATCACTATCACCGTGATCCCCACCAGGACCACTATCACCGTGATCACCACCAGGACCACTATCACCGTGATCACCTCCAGGACCACTATTACCGTGTTCACCAGCAGGACTACTATCACCACGATAACCGCAAGGACCACTATCACCGCGATCTCCACATGGCTTGGAAAGGGTGGACGCTAGGAAATTGTTTCCGTTAGGCGAGGAGACTAGGACCCGTGGACACAGCCTTAGAATTAGAGGGGGTAAATTCAGAACAGAAATGCGGAGACTTTTCTTCAGCCAGAGGGTGGTGGGCCGGTGGAATTCATTGCCACAGAGTGCAGTGGAGGCTGGGACGCTAAATGTCTTCAAGACAGAAATTGATAAATTCTTGATGTCACAAGGAATTAAGGGCTACGGGGAGAATGCGGGTAAGTGGAGTTGAAATGCCCATCAGCCATAATTGAATGGCGGAGTGGACTCGATGGGCCGAATGGCCTTGCTTCAGCTCCTATGTCTTATGGTCATAACCATTATCCCCCTGATCACCGCCAGGACCACTATCACCGCGATCACCGCCAGAACCACTATCACCGAGATCACCACCAGTATCAGTATCACCGTGATCACTTCCAGGACCATTATCACCGTGATCACCACCGGATCACGATCACTGTGATTACCACCAGGACCACTATCACCGTGATCACCGCCAGGACCACTATCACCGTGATCACCGCCAGGACCATTATCACCATAATCACAGCCACGATCACTATCACCTTGATCACCACCAGGTGCACTATCACTGCCAGGGCCACTATCACCGCGATCACCGCAAGAACCACTATCACCGCGATCACCGCCAGTATCAGTATCACTGTGATCACCGCCAGGACCATTATCACTGTGATCACCACCGGATCACGATCACCGTGATCACCGCCAGGGCCACTATCACCTCAATCACCGCCAGGACCACTATCACCTCAATCACTGCCAGGACCACTATCTCCGTGATCACGGCCAGATCCACTGTCACCATGATCACCAACAGGATCACTATCTCCGTGATCACCGACAGGACCACTATCACCGTGATCACCACCAGGACCACTATCACCGCGATCACCGCCAGGCCCACTATCACCATGATCACCGCCAGGACCACTATCACCTTGATCACCGCCAGGTCCACTATCACCGTGATCACCGCCAGGACCATTAGCCCTGCGATCACCACCAGGACCACTATCACTGTGAACACTACCAGGACCAATATCACCATGATCACTGCCAGGATCACTATCACCTTCATCACAGCCAGGACCACTATCTCCGTGATCACTGCTAGGACCACAATCACCGCGGTCACTGCCAGGACCACTATCACCGCAGTAACCGCCAGGACCACTATCACCACGATCACCGCCAGAATCAGTTATCACCGTGATCACCGCCAGGACCATAATCACCGTGATCACCACCGGATCACGACCACCGTGATCACCGCCAGGGCCACTATCACCTCAATCACCGCCAGAGCTGAAAATGTGTTGCTGGAAAAGCGCAGCAGGTCAGGCAGCATCCAGGGAACAGGAGAATCGACGTTTTGGGCATAAGCCCTTCTTCAGGAATGAAGCATTTATTCCTGAAGAAGGGCTTATGCCCGAAACATCGATTCTCCTGTTCCTTGGATGCTGCCTGACCTGCTGCGCTTTTCCAGCAACACATTTTCAGCTCTGATCTCCAGCATCTGCAGTCCTCACTTTCTCCTGAATCACCGCCAGGACCACTATCTCCGTGATCACGGCCAGATCCACTGTCACCATGATCACCAACAGGATCACTATCTCCGTGATCATCCCCAGGACCACTATCACCGTGATCACCACCAGGACCACTATCACCGCGATCACCACCAGGACCATTATCACCGCGATCACCACCAGGACCACTATCACCTTGATCACCACTAGGACCACAATCACCTTGATCACCACCAGGACCACTATCACCATGAACACTACCAGGACCAATATCACCATGATCACCGCCAGGACCACTATCTCCGTGATCACTGCTAGGACCACTATCAGCGCGGTCACCGCCAGGTCCACTATCACCGCGGTCACCGCCAGGACCACTATCACCGTGATCACTGCCAGGACCACTATCACCATGATCACTGCCAGGACCACTATCACCGCGGTCACCGCCAGGACCACTATCACCGTGATCACTGCCAGGACCACTATCACCATGATCACTGCCAGGACCACTATCACCGTGATCATCATCAGGACCACTATCACCGTGAACACCGCCAGGACCAGTATCACCACGACCTCCACCAGGACCACTATTACTGTGATCACCGCCAGGATTACTATCACCACGATCACTGCCAGGATTACTATCACCACGATCACCGCCAGGACCACTATCACCGTGATCACCGCCAGGACCACTATCACCGTGATCACCGCCAGAACCACTATCTCTGACACCCCTGTGAAGTCTTGATCAGAGTGGTGCTGGAAAAGCACAGCAGTTCAGGCAGTATCCAAGGAGCAGGAAATCCAATGTTTCGGGCAAAAGCCCTTCATCTGGAATAAAGGCAGTGAGCCTGAAGCCTGGAGAGATCAGCTCGGGGAGGGTGGGGGTGGGGAGAAAGTAGCATAGAGTACAATAGGTCAGTGGGGGAGGAGATGAAGGTGATAGGTCAGGGAGGAGAGGGTGGAGTGAAGAGGTGGAAAAGGAGCTGGGCAGGTCGGACAAGTCCGGACAAGTCATGGGGACAGTGCTGAGCTGGAAGATTAGAACTAGCGTGAGGTGGGGGAAGGGGAAATGAGGAGGCTGTTGAAGTCCACATTGATGCCCTGGGGTTGAAGTGTTCCGAGGCGGAAGATGAGGTGTTCTTCCTCCAGGCGTCTGGTGGTGAGGGAGCAGCGGTGAAGGAGGCCCAGGACCTCCATGTCCTCGGCAGAGTGGGAGGGGGAGTTGAAATGTTGAGCCATGGGGCGGTTTGGTTGATTGGTGCGGGTGTCTTGGAGATGTTCCCTAAAACGCTCTGCTAGGAGGTGCCCAGTCTCCCCAATGTAGAGGAGACTGCATCGGGAGCAACGGATACAATAAATGATATTAGTGGATGTGCAGGTAAAACTTTGATGGATGTGGAAGGCTCCTTTAGGACCTTGGATGGAGGTGAGGGAGGAGGTGTGGGCACAGGTTTTACAGTTGTGCCCCTATACCTGTTGAAGGGCATTTGCCCGAAACATTGATTCTCCTGCTCCTCGGATACTGCCTGTCCTGCTGTGCTCTTCCAGCACCACTCTGATCTCGACTCTGATCTCCAGCATCTGCAGCCCCTGTTTTTACCCACTCCTGTGAAGTCCCCATGTCACATCAGCACACCCCCGTTTCTGCCACCACCTCAGCCATATCTGCCCCCACCATCGTCACTCACCGGAACATCGCCGACAAACACCTCACCAGTGCCTAAGACATCTCAAACGGCACGCGCAGGTTTACCTCACCCCCGTGGATACCAGCGTAGGCACCGCGTGTGCCCCCTGACCCCATTGTGTATGTCACTTCTGTCGGTGATGTCACCCACAGTCACATGACAGTCTCCGCCCCCATTCCCAACTCCAACCCCACTCCAGGCCCTAGCTCCCACCCCTGTTGTGTTTTTACCATCCCCCAGACCTCCCCCTCCCTGAGGATGAATGATCAGTTCTCAGTAAAGGCCTCACCTTCATCCCCCTCCACCTCCAGGTCAATGAATTCAACACGCATCGCGACATGGAACTTTTCTTCTGCAGCTTCCACCTCCATGTTTACTTTTGCCATCATGCTACCAACATATTCCATCCACTTGGACAGCCCGTGCTGGTTTGTTACCTGCCCTTGATCTCTTCATTTCCACCTGCCGCCATGACATTGACTACCTCAACCTGTCCACCCCTGCTCCCCCACTCCAACCTCTCACCCTCACAATACACAGCCCTCCACTCCCTCTGCTCTAACCCTAACCTCACCATCAGACCAAGGGGTGGGCGCAATGGTAGTTTGGCACACCGACCTCTATACCACTGAAGGCAGACACTAACTCATGGACACCACCTCCTGCTGCCCCCTTGACCACAACTTCACCTCCAATCACCAAACTATCATCTCCCAGACCATCCACAACCTCATCACCTCAGGGGATCTCCGACCCACCAACAGCCTTCAACCACATAGTCTGGGAACTCCCTGCCACTGGGTTCTACCTCTTACCTAAAATTCGCAAACCTGACTGCCCCGCTCAACCCATTGTCTCACCCTGCTCCTGCCTCACCAATCTTACCTCTGCCTACCTTGACAGTGTCCTGTCCCTCCTGGTCCAGGATCTCCCTACGTACATTCGGGATACCACCCACACCCTTCACCTCCTCCATAGCTTTCGTTTCCCCAGTCCCCATTGCCTCATCTTTCATGGACATCCAGTCCCTGTACACATCCATCTGCCATGATGAAGGCCTCCAAGCCCTCCGTTTCGTCCTCTCCTGCCAACCCAACCAGTATCCTTCCACTGACACACTCATTCGATTGGCTGAACTGACATTGACTTTAGTAAGGCGTTTGATAAGGTTCCCCATGGTAGATTAATGGAGAAAGTAAAGTCACATGGTGTGCAGGGTGTTCTAGCGAGGTGGATAAAGAACTGGTTGAGCAACAGGAGACAGAGAGTAGTAGTTGAAGGGAGTTTCTCGAAATGGAGAAAGGTGACCAGTGGTGTTCCACAGGGATCAGTGCTGGGGCCACTGTTGTTTGTGATATACATAAATGATCTGGAAGAGGGCACTGTTGGTATGATCAGCAAGTTTGCAGATGACACGAAGATTGGTGGAGTAGCAGAAAGCATAAGGGACTGTCAGAGAATACAGGAGGATATAGATAGACTGGAGAGTTGGGCAGAGACGTGGCAGATGGTGTTCAATCCAGGCAAATGTGAAGTGATGCATTTTGGGAAGTCTAATTCTAGAGCGAATTATACAGTGAACGGAAGAGCCTTGGGAAAAGTTGATGGGCAGAGAGATCTGGGAGTACAGGTCCATTGTACCCTGAAGGTTGCTGCACAGGTGGATAGAGTGGTCAAGAAGGCATATAGTATGTTTGCCTTCATTGGAAGGGATATCGAGTATAAGAGCTGGCAAGTCATGTTAAAATTACTCAAGACATTGGTTTGGCTGCATTTAGAATACTGTGTACAGTTCTGGTCGCCACATTACCAAAAGGATGTGGACGCTTTAGAGAGGGTGCAGTGAAGGTTTACGAGGATGTTGCCTGGTATGGAAGGTGTGAGCTATGAAGAGAGGTTGAGTAGGTTAGGGTTATTTTCATTAGGAAAAAGGAGATTGAGGGGGGACCTGATCGAGGTTTACAAAATCATGAAGGGTATAGACAGGGGGGATAGAGACAAGCTTTTTCCCAGGGTGAAGGATTCAATAACGAGAGGTCATTCTTTCAAGATGAGAGGTGGAAAGTTTAAGGGGGATACACGCGGCAAGTACTTTACACAGAGGGTGGTGGGCATCTGGAACACGTTGCCAGCAGAGATGGTAGAGGCAGGCACGGTAGATTCATTTAAGATGTGTCTGGACAGATGCATGAGTAGGTAGGGAGCAGAGGGATACAGATGCTTAGGAATGGGCAATAGGTTTAGATAGTAGATTTGCATCGGCTCAGGCTTGAAGGGCTGAATGGCCTGTAAACTTTCTTTATTCTTTGAACTGGTCCTCACCCTCCACATTTTCTCCTTCGAATCATCCCACTTTTTCCAGACCAAAGAGATAGCCATGGGCACCTGCATGGCCTCCAGCTCTGCCTTCCACTTTATCAGTTACGTGGAACAATCCATCTTCCACAGCTACACTAGCAACAACCCCCCAACCTTTTCCTCTGCTATGTCGATCACTGTATCAGCTCCACCTCGCCTTCCCACGAGGAGGTTGAACAGTTCATCAACTTCACAAACACCTTTCACCTGTACCATCTCAGACACCTCCATTTCCTTCCTGGACCTCTCCATCACCATCTCAAGCCACTGACTCAACACAGACACTTACTACAAACTCATCAACTCCCATAGCTACCTGGACTACACCTCCTCTCACAGCCCTTCCTGTTAAAATGCTATCCCTTATTCCCAATTCCTCCACCTCCACCGCATTTGCTCCCAGGCGCACCAATTCCACCATAGAACATCCCAGATGGTCGCCTTGTTCATGGACCGCAATTCCCCCCCCCCCCGCCACATGGTCAATGATGCCCTCCAACGCATATCCTCCACTTCCCACATCACCACTCTTGAACCCCACCCCTCCAATCGCAACATGGATAGAACTCCCCCTGTCCTCACCTTCCACCCCACCAACTTCGGGAGAGAACGCATCATCCTCTGCTATTTCCACCACGTACAAATAGACCCCACCACCAGGGGTACAAATAGACCCCACCACCAGGGGTACAAATAGACCCCACCACCAGGGGTACAAATAGACCCCACCACCAGGGGTATATTTCCTTCCCCACCTTTATCTGCACTCTGCAGAGACCATTCCATCTGTGACTCCCTTGCACACCCCTGACGGAGAGCTTATACTGTATCCGAAAGGTCGACTCTCCTGTTCCTCGGAGGCTGCCTGGCCAGCTGTGCCATATTTTCGACCTTGTCGAGAGTGAATGGGCTTTTGGGGAGTCTGGGGCTGAGTTACTCACTGCAGGATTCTCAGCCTCTGAGCTCCTCTTGTAGCCACTGTGTTTGTGTGCTGAGTTCAGTTGTATTTCTGGTCAATGGTAACCCCCAGGATATTGATGGTGGGGGGTCTCTCTCTTTCTCTCTCTCTCTCTCTGTCACTCTTTCCTCTCTCTCTCTCTCTCTCCCTCTTTCTCACCCCCTCTCTCTCTGTCTCCCCCTCTCCCTCTCTCTCTCTCTCTCTCTCTCCCTATCTCCCCCCTCTCTCTCTCTGTATCTCTCTCTGTCTCTCTCTCTCTCTCTGTATCTTTCTCTCTGTGTGTCTCCCTCTCTCTCCCTCTCTCCCTCTCTATCACTCTCTCTCTACCCCCTCTCTCTCTGTTTATCTTGCGCTCTCTCTCTCGCCCTCTCTGTCTCTCTCTGTCTCTCTCTCTGTCTCTTTCTCCTCCCTCACTCTCTATCTCCACCCACCCACTCTCTCTCTGTCTCTCTGTCTCTCTCCACCCTCTCACTCTGTCTCTCTCCCTCTCTCTGTCTGTCTGTCTCTCTCTTTGTTGCTCTCTCTCTCTCTCCCTCTCCCACTCTCTCTCTCCCTCTCTCTTCCTCCCTCTCTCCTCTCTCTCCTTCTCTCTCCCTATCTCTCTCTCCACCTCTCTGTCTCTCCCTCTCTCCCTCCCTCTCTCTCTGTCACTCTCTCCTTCTCTCTGTCTCTCGCTCTCCCCCATTCTCTCTCCCTCACTCTCCCCTTCTCTCTCTCTCTGCCTCTCTCTCCCTCTCCCTCTCTCTCCATCTCCATCACTCCCTCTCTCCCCCCCCTCTCCCTCCCTCTCTCTCTCCGTCTCTCTCTCTTTCTCTCCTTCTCTTTGTCTGTCTGTCTGTCTGTCTCTCTCTTTGTCTCCCTCTCCATCTCTCTCTCTCTCTCGCTCCCTCTCTCCCTCTCTCTCTGTATCTCTCTCTCTCTGTCTCTCCCTCTCTCTCTCCCTCTCCATCACTCCCTCTCTCTTCTCTCTCTCTCTCTCCCTCTCTCTCTGTACCTCTCTCTCTGTCTCTCCCTCTTTCTCCCTCTCCATCACTCTCTCTCTACGCCCCTCTCTCTCTCTCTGTTTATCTTGCTCTCTCTCTTCCCCCATCTCTCTCTCTGTCTCTGTCTCTGTTTCTTTCTCTGTCTCTCTCCCTCTCCCTCTCTCTCTCTCTGTCTCTTTCTCTCCCCCTCTCTCTATCTCCACCCCAGTACTCTCTCTGTCTCTCTCCACCCTCTCTCTCTGTCTCTCTCCCTCTCTCTGTCTATCTCTCTTTTGCTCTCTTTCTCCCTCTCTCACTCTGTCTCTCTCTCTCTCTCTCTCTCTCTCTCCGTCTCTCCCTCTCTCTCCTCTCTCCCTCTCTCTGTCACTCTCTCCTCTCTCTCTGTCTCTCGCTCTCCCCCATTCTCTCTCCCTCACTCTCCCCTTCTCTCTCTCTGTCTCTCTCTCCCTCTCTGTTTCTGT
>NW_028270139.1:178819899-178849899 GCF_037043375.1 Chiloscyllium plagiosum | reverse complement strand
AAAACCACACACATACACAGACCCACATCCACACACACACTCACACAGACATACACACACACAGACACACACTCACACACACTTACACAGACACACACACACACTCACATCCACACACACACACTCACATCCACACACACACTCACACATACAGACTCACACACACTCACACACACACAGACATACACACACCCACACCCACATACACACATACACACACTCTCACACACACACACACACACACACATCCACACACATACACACATACAGACACACAGACAGACATACAGACACACACATCCACATATGTCTACACACAGACAGACACACACACTCACCCACACAGACATACACACACCCACACCCACATCCACACACACATACACACACTCACACACACACACACATGCAGACACACACACAGAAATACAGTCACACACATCCACATACGTCTACACACATACAGACACACACACATCCACACACATACACACAGACAGACACACACACACTCACACACAGACAGACATACACACACCCACACCCACACCCACATCCACACACACATACACACCCACCCACCCACACACATACAGACACATTCACACTCACACACAGACATACACACACCCACACACACACGCACACACATGCACACACACATACACAGACACTTACACACATACAGGCACACACACACACCCACATCCACACACACATACACATACAGACACACACACATACCCACACACGCATACACACACATCCACACATACATACACACCCACACACATGTACATAGACACACACACATACACAGACACACACACATACGCACAGACATACACACACATCCACACATACATACACACCCACACACATCTACACAGACACACACACAGACACACATACACACAGACATACACACACATCCACACACAAACACTCACACAGACACACACACCCACACACATACAGACACACACACATCCACACACATACAGATACACACACACACTCACACACACACAGACGTACACACACACAAACTCACATCCACAGACACACACCCAGAACCACACACATACAGACATACACACATACACCCACATCCACACACACACAGACATACACACACATCCACACACACACTCACACATACAGACACACACACACACACACACTCACACTCACACACACACACAGACATACACACACCCACACCCACATCCACACACACACATACACGCACAGGCACACACACATCCACGCACACACACACATACAGACACACACACACTCACACACACAGACATACACCCACCCACACCCACATCCCCACACACAGATACACACACACACACATACACACACACATAAACACCCATACAGACATACAGACACACATACAGACACCCACATCCACGCACATCCACACGCATCCACACACATCCACACACATACAGACACATACACACCCACATACAGACACACACACACATGCACACACATATAAACACCCATACAGACATACAGACACACATACAGACACCCACACACCCACATCCACACACACACATCCACGCACATCCACACACATCCACAAACATCCAAACACATACAGACACATACACACCCACATCCACACACACACACATCCACACACACACACACACATACACACACACACAGACTCACACACACACTCACACACACACTCACACACACACTCACACACACACTCACACACACACTCACACACTCACACACACACACACTCACACACCCACACACGCACACATCCACACACATACACACACACACAGACACACACACAGACACACACACACAGACATACATACACCCACATCCCCACACACACATACACACACATAAACACACATACAGACACACATACAGACACCCACACATCCACACACACACACATCCACACGCATCCACACGCATCCACACGCATCCACACGCATCCACACGCATCCAGACACATCCACACGCATCCAGACACATCCAGACACATCCAGACACATCCAGACACATCCAGACACATCCAGACACATACAGACACATACACACCCACATACAGACACACGCACACACACACAGACATACACACACACACACACACACACACACACACACATGTGCACACACACACATACACAGACACACACACACATACAGGCACCCACACCCACATCCACTCACACATACACAGACACACACATCTACACACAGACACACATACAGACATACACACATATGCACATACAGACACACACACACTCGCACACAGACACACACATACAGACACAGACACACAAACACACACACAGACACACACACACCCACATCCACACATATACCACATACACACACACACAGACATACAGACACACACATCCACACACATCTACACACATACAGACACACACACATACAGATACACACACACACACACTCACACACACAGGCATACACACACACACATCCACCCACATCCACACACACACACACAGACATACACACACATCCACACACAAACTCACACATACAGACACACACACACACACAAACATACACACGCCCACACCCACATCCACACACACACACACATACACACACACACACACACGCACACCCACGCACACATCCACACACATACAGACACACGCACACATCCACACACATACAGACACACGCACACACTTACACACACACATACAGACACACACCCACACCCACATCCACACACACACACATCCACACACATACAGACACACACACACTCACACACAGACATACACACACCCACACACATGCACGCACACACACATACATACACAGACACATACACACATGTAGACACACACACACCCACATCCACACAAACACACACAGACATACACGCACATCCACACACATATACACATACAGACACACATACCCACAGACGCATACACACACACATCCACACACATACAGGCACCCACACCCACATCCACACACACATATACACCCACACACAGACACACACACATACACACACATCCACACGCATACAGACACACACACACTCACACACAGACATACACACACCCACACACATGCTCACGCACACAGATACACAGACACATACACACATACAGACACACATACAGACACATCCACACCCACATCCACACACACACATACACACACAGACATACAGACACACACATCCACATACGTCTACACACATATAGACATACACATCCACACACGTACACACAGACAGGCACACACACCCACCCACACAGACATACGCACACCCACACCCACATCCACACACACACATACACACACTCACACACACACATACACACACTCACACACACACACACATCCACACACATACGCACATACAGACACACACACAGACATACAGACACACACACAGACATACAGACACACACATCCACATGTCTACACACATACAGACACACACACATCCACACACACACACACACACAGGCATACACTGACCCACACCCACATCCACACACACATACACACATACCCACACACACATACACACACACATACAGACATACAGACACACATACAGACACATCCACACCCACATCCACACACACACACACACACATCCAGACACATACACACTCACACACAGACATACACACACCCACACACACACACACACACACACACACACACACACATACACAGACACATACACACATACAGACACACACACACCCACATCCACACACCCACATCCACACACTCACACACACACACACGCACACCCACGCACACATCCACACACGTACAGACACACGCACACATCCACACACATACAGACACACACACACACTTACACACACACATACAGACACACACACACACCCACATCCACACACACACATCCACACACATACAGACACACACACACACTCACACACAGACATACACACACCCACACACATGCACGCACACACATACATACACAGACACATACACACATGCAGACACACACACACCCACATCCACACAAACACACACAGACATACACGCACATCCACACACATATACACATACAGACACACACATACCCACAGACGCATACACACACACATCCACACACATACACACATACAGGCACCCACACCCACATCCACACACACATATACACCCACACACAGACACACACACAGACACACATACAGACACACACACATACACACATCCACACACATACAGACACTCACACACACACACAGACATACACACACCCACACACATGCACACGCACACAGATACACAGACACAGACACACACATACCCACACACACATACACACACACACACACACACACACACACACACACAGACATACAGACACACACATCCACATACGTCTACACACATATAGACATACACATCCACACATGTACACACAGACAGACACACACACACCCACTCAGACATACGCACACCCACACACACACCCACACCCACACCCACATCCACACACACACACACACACACTCACTCACACACACACATCCACACACATATGCACATACAGACACACACACAGACATACAGACACACACATCCACATGTCTACACACATACAGACACACACACATCCACACACATACACACATACAGACACACACACACAGACATACCCTGACCCACACCCACATCCACACACACATACACACATACCCACACACACATACACACACACACACACACATGCACACACATACAGACACATACACACTCACACACAGACATACACGCACCCACACACACACACATACACAGACACATACACACACCCACACACACACACACACATACACAGACACATACACACATACAGACACACACACACCCACATCCACACACCCACATCCACACACTCTCACACACACATCCACACACATACACACAGACATACAGACACACACATCCACATACGTCTACACGCATATAGACACACACATCCACACACGTACACACAGACAGACACACCCACACACCCACACAGACATACGCATACCTACACCCACATCCACACACCCACATCCACACACACACAGACATACACACATATCCACACACATATACACATACACACACATACAGACCCACACACATCTACACACACAGACACACATATAGACACACACACACATACACACACATCCACGCACATATGCACATACAGACACACACAAACTCGCACACAGACACACACACACACAGACACACATACACACATGCACATCCACACACATACACACACAGACACACACACACACATACACAAATCCACACACACACACACACATACAGGCACACACAGACATACAGACACACACATCCACACACATCTACACACATACAGACACACACATACACACATACACACACTCTCTCTCTCACACACACACACACATCCACACACATACACACATACAGACACACAGACAGACATACAGACACACACATCCACATATGTCTACACACAGACAGACACACACACTCACCCACACAGACATACACACACCCACACCCACATCCACACACACATACACACACTCACACACACACTCACACACATACACACACATGCAGACACACACACAGAAATACAGTCACACACATCCACATACGTCTACACACATACAGACACACACACATCCACACACATACACACAGACAGACACACACACACTCACACACAGACAACATACACACACCCACACCCACATACACACACACATACACACCCACCCACACACATACAGACACATTCACACTCACACACAGACATACACACACCCACAGACACACACATACACACACATGCACACACACATACATACACAGACACTTACACACATACAGACACACACACACACCCACATCCACACACACATACACATACAGACACACACACACATACCCACACACGCATACACACACATCCACACATACATACACACCCACACACATGTACATAGACACACACACATACACAGACACACACACATACACACAGACATACACACACATCCACACATACATACACACCCACACACATCTACACAGACACACACACAGGCACACATACACACAGACATACACACACATCCACACACATCCACACACATCCACACACAAACACTCACACAGACACACACACACCCACACACATCTACACACATACAGACACACACACATCCACACACATACAGATACACACACACACACACACACACACACACAGACAGACGTACACACACACAAACTCACATCCACAGACACACACCCAGAACCACACACATACAGACATACACACATACACCCACACACACACAGACATACACACACATCCACACACACACTCACACATACAGACACACACACACTCACACACACACAGACATACACACACCCACAACCACACACACACATACACGCGCAGGCCCACACACATCCACGCACACACACACATACAGACACACACACACTCACACACACAGACATACACCCATCCACACCCACATCCCCACACACAGATACACACACACACACATACACACACACATAAACACCCATACAGACATACAGACACACATACAGACACCCACACACCCACATCCACACACACACATCCACGCACATCCACACGCATCCACACACATCCACACACATACAGACACATACAGACACATACACACCCACATACAGACACACACACACACATGCACACACACATAAACACCCATACAGACATACAGACACACATACAGACACCCACACACCCACATCCACACACACACATCCACGCACATCCACACGCATCCACAAACATCCAAACACATACAGACACATACACACCCACATCCACACACACACACACACACACACACACACACACACACACACACATACACACATACAGACCCACACACATCTACACACACAGACACACATATAGACACACACACACACATACACACACATCCACACACATATGCACATACAGACACACACACACTCGCACACAGACACAGACACACACACACACAGACACACATACACACAGACATACACGCACATCCACACACATACACACACAGACACACAGACACACACACATACACAAATCCACACACACACACACACACACATACAGGCACACACAGACATACAGGCACACACAGACATACAGACACACACATCCACACACATCTACACACATACAGACACACACATACACACATACTCACACACACACACACACAGACATACACACACACACTCACATCCACAGACACACACCCAGAACCACACACATACAGACATACACACACCCACATCCACACACACACACACAGACATACACACACACTCACACATACAGACCCACACACACATATTCACACACACACATACATACACACATACAGACACACACACACAACCACATCCACACACACACACACACATACAGGCACACCCACCCACATCCACACACTCACTCACTCACACACACACTCACACACACACTCACACACACACTCACACACACACTCACACACACACTCACACACACACTCACACACATCCACGCACATACGCACATACAGACACACACACACTCGCACACAGACACACACACACAGACACAGACACACATACACACAGACATACACACACATAGAACATAGAACATAGAACAATACAGCGCAGTACAGGTCCTTTGGCCCTCGATGTTGCACCGATCCAAGCCCACCTAACCTACACTAGCCCACTATCCTCCATATACCTATCCAATGCCCGCTTAAATGCCCATAATGAGGGAGAGTCCACCACTGCTACTGGCAGGGCATTCCATGAACTAACGACTCGCTGAGTGAAGAACCTACCCCTAACATCAGTCCTATACCTACCCCACCTTAATTTAAAGCTATGCCCCCTTGTAATACCCGACTCCATCCACACACATGCACACCCACAGACACACCCACACCCCATCCACACACATACAGTCACACACATACACAAACAGAGACATACACACACATACATGCACACACCCACATCCACACACACACACACACCCACACACACCCACACACAGACACACACACACACGCATACAGACACACACATCCACACACATACACACATACAGACACACACAGCTGAAAATGTGTTGCTGGAAAAGCGCAGCAGGTCAGGCAGCATCCAGGGAACAGGAGAATCGACATTTCGGGCATTAGCCCTTCTTCAGGAATGAGGAAAGTTTGTCCAGCAGGCTAAGATAAAAGGTAGGGAGGAGGGACTTGGGGGAGGGGCGTCGGAAATGTGATAGGTGGAAAGAGGTCAAGGTGAGGGTGATAGGTCAGACTGGGGTGGGGGCGGAGAGGTCAGGGAGAAGATTGCAGGTTAGGAAGGCGGTGCTGAATTCGATGGATTTGACTGAGACAGGGTGGGGGGAGGGGAAATGAGGAAACTGGTGAAATCCGAGTTCATCCCTTGTGGTTGGAGGGTCCCCAGGCGGAAGATGAGGCTTTCTTCCTCCAACCGTCGTGTTGTTGTGGTCTGACGATGGAGGAGTCCAAAGACCTGCATGTCCTTGGTGGAGTGGGAGGGGGAGTTGAAATGTTGAGCCATGATGTGGTTGGGTTGGTTGGTCCGGGTGTCCCAGAGGTGTTCTCTGAATCGCTCCGCAAGTAGCCGGCCTGTCTCCCCAATATACAGGAGGCCACATCGGGTGCAGAGGATGCAGTAAATGATGTGGGTGGAGGTGCAGGTGAATCTGTGGCGGATATGGAAGTTTCCTTTGGGGCCTTGGAGAGAAGTGAGGGGGGAGGTGTGGGCGCAAGTGTTGCACCTCCTGCGGTTGCAGGGGAAGGTGCCGGGAGTGGAGGTTGGGTTGGTGGGGGGTGTGGATCTGACAAGGGAGTCACGGAGGGAGTGGTCTCTATGGAAAGCTGATAGGGGAGGGGAGGGAAATATATCCTTGGTGGTGGGGTCAGTTTAGAGGTAGCGGAAATGACGGCGGATGATGCGCTGTACATGGAGATTGGTGGGGTGGTAGGTGAGGACCAGTGAGTGTGTACAGACACACACACACACATAAACATAAACACACATACAGATGCACATACAGACAC
Source organism: Chiloscyllium plagiosum (assembly GCF_037043375.1). NCBI lineage: Eukaryota > Metazoa > Chordata > Chondrichthyes > Orectolobiformes > Hemiscylliidae > Chiloscyllium > Chiloscyllium plagiosum. The sequence goes on along the minus strand of NW_028270139.1, from coordinate 178,840,672 downwards.
ACACCCCCCCACATCCACACACACATACACACACATCCACACACATACAGACACATCCACACCCACATCCACACACATACAGACACACACCCACTCACACACAGAAATAAACACATACACACACATACAGACACACACACCCCCACATCCACACACACATACACACACATACACACCCACATCCACACATATACAGACACACACACACTCACACACAGACATACACACACCCCCACACACACATAAACACACATACACACATACAGACACACTTACAGGCACACACCCACACCCACATCCACACACACACATACACACACATCACACACATACAGACACACACACTCAAACACAGACACCCACACACCCACACACATACACACACATGCGCACACACACATACATACACAGACACATACACACATGCAGACACACACCCACATCCACACACATACAGACACACACACTTCCACACACATACACACATACAGACATACACGCACACACTCACACACACACAGACATACACACACCCACACACACACACATACAGACACACACCCACACCCACATCCACACACACACATACACATACATACACACACATACAGACATACACACACTCACACACAGACATACACACACCCACACACATACACACACATGCACACACCCATATCCACACACACACATACACACATCCACACACATGCGCACATACAGACACACACACAGACATACAGACACACACACATCCACATACGTCTATACCCATACAGACACACACACATACACACAGACAGGCACACACACTCACACACACACATAGACATACACAGACCCACACCCACACCCACATCCACACACACCCACACACACATACACACACACACACATACAGACATACAGGCACACACACCCACATCCACACACATCCACACACATACAGACACATACACACTCACACACAGATATACACACACCCACACACATGCGCACACACACACACATACACAGACACAAACACACATACAGACACACACACACCCACATCCACACACACACAGACATACACACACATCCACACACACATACACATACAGACACACACCCACACACACCCACACACACATACAGACCCACACACATCTACACACACACAGACACACATACAGACACACACACACACTCGCACACAGTCACAGACACACACACACACAGACACACACACACACACAGACATACACGCACATCCACACACATACACACACACACACACACACACAAATCCACACACACACACATACAGGCACACACAGACATACAGACACACACATCCACACACATCTACACACATACAGACACACATACAGATACACACATACTCACACACTCACATCCACAGACACACACACAGAACCACACACATACAGACATACACACACCCCCACATCCACAGACATACACACACATCCACACACACACAGACATACACACACATCCACACACACACACAGACATACACACACCCACACCCACATCCACACACACACACACACTCACACACGCAGACATACACACACCCTCACCCACACACACATACACACATACAGACACACCCACCCACACCCACACACACATCCACACACACCCACATACACACCCATACACAGACATACACACACCCACACCCACATCCACACATACATACACACCCACACACAGACATACACACACACACATATACACATACACGTCCACACACACATCCACACACATACACACATACAGACATACAAACATACACACACATCCACACACATACAGACACACACACAGACACACACATACACACATATACCCACATACACAGACACACACACTCACGCAAGCTCTCATCCACACACACATCCGCACACATACAGACACACACACAGACACACACATTCTCACACACACACACACACACATACAGACACACACACAGACAGGCACACACATACAGACACACACACAGACATACACATACATACACACATACAGACACACACATACCCACATCCACACACATACAGACACACACACACTCACACACACAGACATACACCCACCCACACCCACATCCACACACACATACACACATACAGACACACACACACACCCACAAACACATCCACACACACATCCACACACACATCCACACACATACACACATACAGACACACACACCCACATCCACACGCACATACACACCCATACACAGACATACACACACCCACACCCACATCCACACATACATACACACCCACACACAGACATACACATACACGTCCACACACACATACACACACATACAGACAGACAAACATACACACACATATACCCACATACAGACACACACACAGACACACACATACACACATATACCCACATACACAGACACACACACTCACGCAAGCTCTCATCCACTCACACATCCACACACATACAGACACACACATTCACACACACACACACATACAGACACACACACAGGCACACACATACAGACACACATCCACACACATACAGACACACACACAGACATACACATACACACATATACACACATACAGACACACACACAGCCAGACATATACACACATACAGACACACACACAGACACACACATACAGACATACACACACATCCAGACACATACAGACATACACACCACACACATCTACACACAGACATACACACACACATACAGACATACACACACACATCCATACACATACAGACACGCACACGCCCACATCCACACATATACAAATATTCACACATATACACACACAGACATACATATACACCCACCCCACATCCTCACGCATACACACACACATACACACATACAGACACACACACATCCAGTGTCCTGTTGTGTTCCCTCTGTGTGCAGTTGTGTTCCTCCTCTGTGCAGTTGCGTTCCCCTGTGTCCTGTTGTGTTCCCCCTGTGTCCAGTTGTGTTCCCCCTGTGTCCTGTTGTGTTCCCCCTGTGTCCTGTTGTGTTCCCCCTGTGTCCTGTTGTGTTCCCCCTGTGTGCAGTTGTGTTCCCCGTGTGTCCTGTTGTGTTCCCCCTGTGTGCAGTTGTGTTCCCCCTGGGTGCAGTTGTGTTCCCCCTGTGTCCAGTTGTGTTCCCCCTGTGTCCTGTTGTGTTCCCCCTGTGTGCAGTTGTGTTCCCCCGGTGTGCAGTTGTGTTCCCCCTGTGTGCAGTTGTGTTCCCCCTGTGTCCTGTTGAGTTCCCCCTGTGTGCAGTTGTGTTCCCCCTGTGTCCTGTTGAGTTCCCCCTGTGTGCAGTTGTGTTCCCCCTGTGTGCAGTTGTGTTCCCCCTGTGTGCAGTTGTGTTCCCCCTGTGTCCTGTTGTGTTCCCCCTGTGTCCAGTTGTGTTCCCCCGTGTGCTGTTGTGTTCCCCCTGTGTCCTGTTGTGTTCCCCCTGTGTGCAGTTGTGTTCCCCCTGTGTCCTGTTGTGTTCCCCCTGTGTCCAGTTGTGTTCCCCCGTGTGCTGTTGTGTTCCCCCTGTGTCCTGTTGTGTTCCCCCTGTGTCCTGTTGTGTTCCCCCTGTGTCCTGTTGTGTTCCCCCTGTGTCCTGTTGTGTTCCCCCTGGGTGCAGTTGTGTTCCCCCTGTGTCCTGTTGTGTTCCCCCTGTGTGCAGTTGTGTTCCCCCTGTGTCCTGTTGTGTTCCCCCTGTGTCCAGTTGTGTTCCCCCGTGTGCTGTTGTGTTCCCCCTGTGTCCTGTTGTGTTCCCCCTGTGGGCAGTTGTGTTCCCCCTGTGTCCTGTTGAGTTCCCCCTGTGTGCAGTTGTGTTCCCCCTGTGTCCAGTTGTGTTCCCCCTGTGTGCAGTTGTGTTCCCCCTGTGTGCAGTTGTGTTCCCCCTGTGTGCAGTTGTGTTCCCCCTGTGTCCAGTTGTGTTCCCCCTGTGTGCAGATGCGTTCCCCCTGTGTCCTGTTGTGTTCCCCCTGTGTGCAGTTGTGTTCCCCCTGTGTCCAGTTGTGTTCCCCCTGTGTCCTGTTGTGTTCCCCCTGTGTGCAGATGCGTTCCCCCTGTGTCCTGTTGTGTTCCCCCTGTGTCCTGTTCTGTTGCCCCTGTGTGCAGTTGTGTTCCCCCTGTATCCAGTTGTGTTCCCCCTGTGTCCTGTTGTGTTCCCCCTGTGTGCAGTTGTGTTCCCCCTGTGTCCTGTTGTGTTCCCCCTGTGTGCAGTTGTGTTCCCCCTGTGTGCAGTTGTGTTCCCCCTGTGTCATGTTGTGTTCCCTCAGTGTCCAGTTGTGTTCCCCCTGTGTCCAGTTGTGTTCCCACTGTGTCCAGTTGTGTTCCCCCTGTGTCCTGTTGTGTTCCCCCTGTGTCCTGTTGTGTTCCCCCTGTGTCATGTTGTGTTCCCTCAGTGTCCAGTTGTGTTCCCACTGTGTCCAGTTTTGTTCCCTCTGTGTCCAGTTGTGTTCCCCCTGTGTCCTGTTGTGTTCCCCCTGTGTCCTGTTGTGTTCCCCCTGTGTCCTGTTGTGTTCCCCCTGTGTCCTGTTGTGTTCCCCCTGTGTGCAGTTGTGTTCCCCCTGTGTGCTGTTGTGTTCCCCCTGTGTCATGTTGTGTTCCCTCAGTGTCCAGTTGTGTTCCCACTGTGTCCAGTTTTGTTCCCTCTATGTCCAGTTGTGTTCCCCCTGTGTCCTGTTGTGTTCCTCCTGTGTGCAGTTGTGTTCCCCCAGAGTCCAGTTGTGTTCCCCCTCTGTCCAGTTGTGTTCCCCTTGTGTCCTGTTGTGTTCCCCCTGTGTGCAGTTGTGTTCCCCCAGTGTCCTGTTGTGTTCCCCCTGTGTGCAGTTGTGTTCCCCCTGTGTCATGTTGTGTTCCCTCAGTGTCCAGTTGTGTTCCCCCTGTGTGCAGTTGTGTTCCCCCTGTGTCATGTTGTGTTCCCTCAGTGTCCAGTTGTGTTCCCACTGTGTCCAGTTTTGTTCCCTCTGTGTCCAGTTGTGTTCCCCCGTGTCCTGTTGTGTTCCCCCTGTGTCCTGTTGTGTTCCCCCTGTGTCCAGTTGTGTTCCCCCTGTGTCCTGTTGTGTTCCCCCTGTGTGCAGTTGTGTTCCCCCAGTGTCCTGTTGTGTTCCCCCTCTGTCCAGTTGTGTTCCCCCTCTGTCATGTTGTGTTCCCCCTGTGTCCTTTGGTGTTCCCCTGTGTCCTGTTGTGTTCCCCCTGTGTCCTGTTGTGTTCCCCCTGTGTGCAGTTGTGTTCCCCCTGTGTGCAGTTGTGTTCCCCCTGTGTGCAGTTGTGTACCCCCTCTGTCCAGTTGTGTTCCCCCTCTGTCCAGTTGTGTTCCCCCTCTGTCCAGTTGTGTTCCCCCTCTGTCCTGTTGTGTTCCCGCTGTGTCCTGTTGTGTTCCCGCTGTGTCCTGTTGTGTTCCCCCTGTGTGCAGTTGTGCTCCCCCTGTGTGCTGTTGTGTTCCCCCTGTGTCATGTTGTGTTCCCTCAGTGTCCAGTTGTGTTCCCACTGTGTCCAGTTTTGTTCCCTCTATGTCCAGTTGTGTTCCCCCTGTGTCATGTTGTGTTCCCCCTGTGTGCAGTTGTGTTCCCCCTGTGTCCTGTTGTGTTCCCCCTGTGGGCAGTTGTGTTCCCCCTGTGTGCAGTTGTGTTCCCCCTGTGTGCAGTTGTGTTCCCCCTGTGTGCAGTTGTGTTCCCCCTGTGTGCAGTTGTGTTCCCCCTGTGTGCAGTTGTGTTCCCCCTGGGTGCAGTTGTGTTCCCCCTGTGTGCAGTTGTGTTCCCCCTGCGTCCTGTTGTGTTCCCTCTGCGTCCAGTTGTGTTCCCCCTGCGTCCTGTTGTGTTCCCCCTGTGTCCTGTTGAGTTCCCCCTGTGTCCTGTTGTGTCCCCCCTGTGTCCTGGTGAGTTCTCCCTGTGTCCTGTTGTGTTCCCCCTGTGTCCTGTTGAGTTCCCCCGTGTCCTGTTGAGTTCCCCCTGTGTGCTGTTGAGTTCCCCCTGTGTCCTGTTGAGTTCCCCCGTGTCCTGTTGTGTTCCCCCTGTGTCCTGTTGAGTTCCCCCGTGTCCTGTTGAGTTCCCCCTGTGTCCTGTTGTGTTCCCCCTGTGTCCTGTTGTGTTCCCCCTGTGTCCTGTTGTGTTCCCCCTGTGTCCTGTTGTGTTCCCCCCGTGTGCAGTTGTGTTCCCCCTGTGTGCAGTTGTGTTCCCCCTGTGTGCAGTTGTGTTCCCCCTGTGTGCAGTTGTGTTCCCCCTGGGTGCAGTTGTGTTCCCCCTGCGTCCTGTTCTGTTCCCTCTGTGTCCAGTTGTGTTCCCCCTGTGTCCTGTGGTGTTCCACTGTGTCCAGTTTTGTTCCCCCTCTGTGCAGTTGTGTTCCCCCTGTGTCCTGGTGAGTTCCCCCTGTGTCCAGTTGTGTTCCCCCTGTGTCCAGTTGTGTTCCCCCTGTGTCCTGTGGTGTTCCACTGTGTCCAGTTTTGTTCCCCCTCTGTGCAGTTGTGTTCCCCCTGTGTCCTGTTGTGTTCCCCCTGTGTCCTGTTGTGTTCCCCCTGTGTCCTGTTGTGTTCCCCCTGTGTCCTGTTGAGTTCCCCCTGTGTGAAGTTGTGTTCCCCCTGTGTCCTGTTGTGTTCCCCCTCTGTGCAGTTGTGTTCCCCCTGTGTCCTGTTGTGTTCCCCCTGTGTCCTGTTGTGTTCCCCCTGTGTGAAGTTGTGTTCCCCCTGTGTCCTGTTGAGTTCCCCCTGTGTGCAGTTGTGTTCCCCCTGTGTGCAGTTGTGTTCCCCCTGTGTCCAGTTGTGTTCCCCCTGTGTCCAGTTGTGTTCCCCCTGTGTCCAGTTGTGTTCCCCCTGTGTCCTGTGGTGTTCCCCCTGTGTCCTGTTGTGTTCACCCTGTGTCCTGTTGTGTTCCCCCGTATGAAGTTGTGTTCCCCCTGTGTCCTGTTGTGTTCCCCCTGTGTCCTGTTGAGTTCCCCCTGTGTCCTGTTGTGTTCCCCCTGTGTCCTGTTGTGTTCCCCCTGTGTCCTGTTGTGTTCCCCCTGTGTGCAGTTGTGTTCCCCCTGTGTGCAGTTGTGTTCCCCCTGTGTGCAGTTGTGTTCCCCCTGTGTGCAGTTGTGTTCCCCCTGTGTCCAGTTGTGTTCCCCCTGTGTCCAGTTGTGTACCCCCTCTGTCCAGTTGTGTTCCCCCTCTGTCCTGTTGTGTTCCCGCTGTGTCCTGTTGTGTTCCCCCTGTGTGAAGTTGTGTTCCCCCTGTGTCCTGTTGAGTTCCCCCTGTGTGCAGTTGTGTTCCCCCTGTGTCCTGTTGTGTTCCCCCTGTGTGAAGTTGTGTTCCCCCTGTGTCCTGTTGAGTTCCCCCTGTGTGCAGTTGTGTTCCCCCTGTGTCCTGTTGTGTTCCCCCTGTGTGCAGTTGTGTTCCCCCTGTGTCCTGTTGTGTTCCCCCTGTGTCCTGTTGTGTTCCCCCTGTGTCCTGTTGTGTTCCCCCGTATGAAGTTGTGTTCCCCCTGTGTCCTGTTGTGTTCCCCCTGTGTCCTGTTGAGTTCCCCCTGTGTCCTGTTGAGTTCCCCCTGTGTCCTGTTGTGTTCCCCCTGTGTCCTGTTGTGTTCCCCCTGTGTCCTGTTGTGTTCCCCCTGTGTGCAGTTGTGTTCCCCCTGTGTGCAGTTGTGTTCCCCCTGTGTGCAGTTGTGTTCCCCCTGTGTGCAGTTGTGTTCCCCCTGTGTCCAGTTGTGTTCCCCCTGTGTCCAGTTGTGTACCCCCTCTGTCCAGTTGTGTTCCCCCTCTGTCCAGTTGTGTTCCCCCTCTGTCCTGTTGTGTTCCCGCTGTGTCCTGTTGTGTTCCCGCTGTGTCCTGTTGTGTTCCCGCTGTGTGCAGTTGTGTTCCCCCTGTGTCCTGTTGTGTTCCTCCTGTGTGCAGTTGTGCTCCCCCTGTGTGCTGTTGTGTTCCCCCTGTGTCATGTTGTGTTCCCTCAGTGTCCAGTTGTGTTCCCCCTGTGTCCAGTTGTGTTCCCCCTGTGTCCAGTTGTGTTTCCCCTGTGTGCATTTGTGTTCCTCCTGTGTGCAGTTGTGCTCCCCCTGTGTGCTGTTGTGTTCCCCCTGTGTCATGTTGTGTTCCCTCAGTGTCCAGTTGTGTTCCCCCTGTGTCCAGTTGTGTTTCCCCTCTGTGCAGTTGTGTTCCTCCTGTGTGCAGTTGTGCTCCCCCTGTGTGCTGTTGTGTTCCCCCTGTGTCATGTTGTGTTCCCTCAGTGTCCAGTTGTGTTCCCCCTGTGTCCAGTTGTGTTTCCCCTGTGTTCATTTGTGTTCCCTCTGCGTCCAGTTGTGTTCCCCCTGTGTCCTGTTGTGTTCCCCCTGTGTCCTGTTGAGTTCCCCCTGTGTCCTGTTGTGTTCCCCCTGTGTCTTGTTGAGTTCCCCCTGTGTCCTGTTGTGTTCCCCCTGTGTCCTGTTGTGTTCCCCCTGTGTCCTGTTGAGTTCTCCCTGTGTCCTGTTGTGTTCCCCCTGTGTCCTGTTGAGTTCCCCCGTGTCCTGTTGAGTTCCCCCTGTGTGCAGTTGTGTTCCCCCTGTGTCCTGTTGTGTTCCCCCTGTGTGCTGTTGTGTTCCCCCTGTGTGCAGTTGTGTTCCCCCTGTGTGCAGTTGTGTTCCCCCTGGGTGCAGTTGTGTTCCCCCTGGGTGCAGTTGTGTTCCCCCTGAGTCCAGTTGTGTTCCCCCTGTGTGCAGTTGTGTTCCCCCTGGGTGCAGTTGTGTTCCCCCTGAGTCCAGTTGTGTTCCCCCTGTGTGCAGTTGTGTTCCCCCTGAGTCCAGTTGTGTTCCCCCTGTGTGCAGTTGTGTTCCCCCTGTGTGCAGTTGTGTTCCCCCTGGGTGCAGTTGTGTTCCCCCTGCGTCCTGTTGTGTTCCCTCTGCGTCCAGTTGTGTTCCCCCTGTGTCCTGTGGTGTTCCACTGTGTCCAGTTTTGTTCCCCCTCTGTGCAGTTGTGTTCCCCCTGTGTCCTGGTGAGTTCCCCCTGTGTCCTGGTGAGTTCCCCCTGTGTCCTGGTGAGTTCCCCCTGTGTCCTGTTGTGTTCCCCCTGTGTCCTGTTGTGTTCCCCCTGTGTCCTGTTGAGTTCCCCCTGTGTGAAGTTGTGTTCCCCCTGTGTCCTGTTGTGTTCCCCCTCTGTGCAGTTGTGTTCCCCCTGTGTCCTGTTGTGTTCCCCCTGTGTCCTGTTGTGTTCCCCCTGTGTGCAGTTGTGTTCCCCCTGTGTCCTGTTGTGTTCCCCCTGTGTGCAGTTGTGTTCCCCCTGTGTGCAGTTGTGTTCCCCCTGTGTGCAGTTGTGTTCCCCCTTTATCCTGTGGTGTTCCACTGTGTCCAGTTTTGTTCCCCCTCTGTGCAGTTGTGTTCCCCCTGTGTCCTGTTGTGTTCCCCCTGTGTCCTGTTGTGTTCCCCCTGTGTCCTGTTGAGTTCCCCCTGTGTGAAGTTGTGTTCCCCCTGTGTCCTGTTGTGTTCCCCCTCTGTGCAGTTGTGTTCCCCCTGTGTCCTGTTGTGTTCCCCCTGTGTCCTGTTGTGTTCCCCCTGTGTGCAGTTGTGTTCCCCCTGTGTCCTGTTGTGTTCCCCCTCTGTGCAGTTGTGTTCCCCCTGTGTCCTGTTGTGTTCCCCCTGTGTGAAGTTGTGTTCCCCCTGTGTCCTGTTGTGTTCCCCCTGTGTGAAGTTGTGTTCGCCCTGTGTCCTGTTGTGTTCGCCCTGTGTCCTGTTGTGTTCCCCCTGTGTGCAGTTGTGTTCCCCCTGTGTGCAGTTGTGTTCCCCCTGTGTCCAGTTGTGTTCCCCCTGTGTCCTGTGGTGTTCCACTGTGTCCAGTTTTGTTCCCCCTCTGTGCAGTTGTGTTCCCCCTGTGTCCTGTTGTGTTCCCCCTGTGTGCAGTTGTGTTCCCCCTGTGTCCTGTTGTGTTCCCCCTGTGTCCAGTTGTGTTCCCCCTGTGTCCTGTTGTGTTCCCCCTGTGTGAAGTTGTGTTCGCCCTGTGTCCTGTTGTGTTCGCCCTGTGTCCTGTTGTGTTCCCCCTGTGTGCAGTTGTGTTCCCCCTGTGTGCAGTTGTGTTCCCCCTGTGTCCAGTTGTGTTCCCCCTGTGTCCTGTGGTGTTCCACTGTGTCCAGTTTTGTTCCCCCTCTGTGCAGTTGTGTTCCCCCTGTGTCCTGTTGTGTTCCCCCTGTGTCCTGTTGTGTTCCCCCTGTGTCCTGTTGAGTTCCCCCTGTGTCCTGTTGTGTTCCCCCTGTGTCCTGTTGAGTTCCCCCTGTGTGCAGTTGTGTTCCCCCTGTGTGCAGTTGTGTTCCCCCTGTGTCCTGTTGTGTTCCCCCTGTGTGAAGTTGTGTTCCCCCTGTGTCCTGTTGAGTTCCCCCTGTGTCCTGTTGTGTTCCCCCTGTGTCCTGTTGTGTTCCCCCTGTGTCCTGTTGTGTTCCCCCTGTGTGAAGTTGTGTTCCCCCTGTGTCCTGTTGTGTTCCCCCTGTGTGAAGTTGTGTTCCCCCTGTGTCCTGTTGTGTTCCCCCTGTGTGAAGTTGTGTTCCCCCTGTGTCCTGTTGTGTTCCCCCTGTGTCCTGTTGTGTTCCCCCTGCTGTATAAAGGACTTTTTGAAGTAGTTTCACTCTCTGGAATGTGTGAGTTGAAACGGGATCCTGGAAAGTCTGGACCTTTTTCCCCTGTTTTGTCGGAAGCTGAGGGGTCAATTTGCAATGGTTTCTTACATCACATGGGCTATTCCTGAGGTGGATGGCAAAGGTGTTTTCATGATGTTTTTCAAATGTTGATGTATTTATTTAAATTGTGCTGAGAACCATTTTAAAAGGACATGGGGGCACCATTTTTACACTCGGAGTGGTTTGTGTGTGGTATCAATGCTTCAGGAAGTGCTGGATGCAGGTACCTTTACAATATTTAAAGAGCTGTTTGTATAAGTCCATGAACCAATCAGTTTTGGCGTGATATGGGCCAACAAAGGTCAACAGGTCTAATTGAGCTTGGCCGGCTTGGATTGACTGAAGCAAAGGGGCTGTTTCGGTGCTGGCTGATCTGATGAATCAATGTTGTCCTTGTTGCTGTTTGAGAATGAGATTGCCATGTGCCCTCTGACCTTACTCCTGCTCCATTCCAGGCCCACCATGATGATATATTGCATGTAGTTGCCACCGTGGCCCATTCGATAGGACACAATATCGGAATGCTGCACGATGATGGTCGAGATTGTGCATGTCCACAAGCCTCCTGTCTCATGATCGAGAGAAAAAGGTGATGTATATCTCTCAACAGTGAGCCTTGTTTATCTGGTCCTCATTCGGGACATCGAACAACAACAATGAGCTGCCTATCACATGTATTTGTGTTAATTGTTGAAGCATTCACTCTGTGAACTGTTTCATACTGAGAACAGGTAATGAGATGATTTACTTTCAGACTAACCAATAGCTGTTGCATCTTTGCTGACTGGAACCCACTGAGCATCACGCTCCCACTGTTTCCTGAGTTGTCCTGTTTGTGTTCATGTTCTCAGATACAAAATTGTCAACTTATGTTCCTTCAGACATGTCATTATGCTAACACTATTGACGAAAGTTGGCAAGGACTGATTAGGGATAGTCAACATGGCTTTGTGCATGGGAAAGTGTCCTCTCACTGACTTGATTGAGTTTTTTAAAAGTAACCAAGTGAATTGATGAGGCAGAGCAGTGGATGTGATCCATATGGACTTCAGTGAGGCATTCAACAAGGTTCATTATAGTAGACTGGTTAACAAGGTTAGATCACATGGAATAGAGGGAGAAGTAACCATTTAATTACAGAACTGGCTTGAAGGTTGAAGACAGAGGGTGGTGTTGGAGGGTTGTTTTACAGGCCAGAGGCCTGGGACCATTCTGTGAATAGTGCTATGTACGAGTGACAGTACACACTTTTCCCTGAATTCAAATCTGAAGGATCCGTGCTGGGTCCACTGCTTTTCGTCATTTATATAAATGATTTGGATGTGAACATAGGAAGTATAGTTAGTAAGTTTGCAGATGACACCCAAAATTGGAGGAGTAGTGGACAGTGAAGAGGGTTACCTCAGATTACAACAGGATCTTGATAAGATGGGCCAATGGCAGTGGGAGATGGAATTTAATTTAAATAAATGCTAGGTGCTGCATTTTGGGAAAGCAAATCTTAGCAGGACTTATACACTTAATGGTGAGGTCCTCGGCAGTGTTGCTGAACAAAGAGACCTTGGAGTGTAGGTTCATAGCTCCTTGAAAGTGGAGTTGTAAGTAGATAGGATAGTGAAGAAGGCGTTTGGTATGCTTTCCTTTATTGGTCAGATTATTGAGTACAGGAGTTGGGAGGTCATGTTGCGGCTGTACAGGACATTGGTTAGGCCACTGTTGGAATATTGCATGCAATTCTGATCTCCCTCCTATCGGAAAGATATTGTGAAACTTGAAAGGGTTTGAACTGGAGAAACAGGTTGAATAAGGTGGAGCTATTTTCCGTGGAGTGTAGGCTGAGGGGTGACCTTATAGAGGTTTTTAAAATCAGGAGGGGCATGGATAGGATAAATAGGCCTTTTCCCTGGGGTGGGACAGTCTAGAACTAAAGGGTGTAGGTTTAAGGCGAGAGGGGAAAGATTTAAAAGGGACCTAAAGGGCAATGTTTTCAGGTAGAGGGTGGTGTGGATATAGAATGAGCTGCCAGAGGAAGTGGTGGAGACTGGTACAATTACAGCATTGAAAAGGCATGGATGTATAAATAAGAAGGGTTTAGAGAGATATGGACCAAATGCTGGCAAATGGGACTAGATTAGGTTGGGATGTCTGGTCGGCATGGACAAGTTTGACTGAAAGGTCTGTTTCCGTGCTGTACACCTCTATGACGCGGATTAGAACAAGTCAGCATGGATTTAGTAAGGAAAGGTCATGACTAATAAACCTGTTAGAGTTCTTTGAAGAGGTAAAAAGTAGGCTTGACCAGGGAAACCCAGTGGATGTTATCTACCTCGATTTCCAAAAGGCCCTTTGATAAGATGCGTCACGGGAGGCTGCTGAGTAAGGTGAGGGCCCATGGTGTTCGAGGTGAGCTACTGGCATGGATTGAGGATTGGCTGTCCGACAGAAGGCAGAGAATTGGGATAAAAGGTTCTTTCTCGGAATGGCAGTTGGTGACAAGTGGTGACCCGCAGGGTTCAGTGTTGAGGTCACAGCTGTTTGTGAAGGTACTGGGGGCAGTCCAGTGAAGTTCGGTGATGATATGATGTTAGGCGGGCAGGCAGGTAGTTCTGAGGAGGTGGGGAGGCTGCTGAAAGATTTAAACAGTTTAGGAGAATGTTCCAGGAAATGGCTGATAAAATGCAATGTGAGCAAATGTGAGGTCTTGCCCTTTGGAAAAAAGAACACAGGCATGCAGTATTTTATAAACGGTGAGAAAATTCATAAAGCCAAAGTACAAAGGGATCTGGGAGTGCTAGTCCAGGATTCTCGAAAGGTTGACTTGCAGGTTGAGTTTGTGGTTAAGAAACAAATGCAATGTCATTTATCTCAAGAGGGTTGGAATGTAAAAGCAGTGATGTGCTACTGAGACTTTATAAAGCTCTGGTTTAACATATGATGAATGGCTGGGGATCCTGGGATTGTATTCATTAGAGTTTAGAAGGTTGAGGGGAGATCTAACAGAAACGTACAAGATAATGAATGGCTTAGAAAGAGTGGACACTAGGAATTTGTTTCCGTCAGGCGGAGATGCTCGGACCCGTGTGCACAGCCTTAGAATTAGAGGGGTCAATTTAGATTCGAAATGAGGAGACATTTCTTCAGCCAGAGAGTGGTGGGCCTGTGGAATTCGTTGCCATGGAGCGCAGTGGAGACCGGGAGTTAAATGTCTTCAAGGCAGAGAGTGGTAAATTCTTAATCTCACAAGGAATTAAGGGATACGGGGAGTGTGCGGGTAAATGGTGTTGAAATACCCATCAGCCATGATTGAATAACGGAGTGGACCCGATGGGCTGAATGGCCTTACTTCCACTCCTATGTCTTATGGTCTTATGGACTTGATGACTCTATCCAGGACAAAAGAAAGGCTTTCAACAGATTTCTTTAATAAACCTACGAATAAATGTTTTTGTAGGCACAAATGTGTTCCTTCAGCAAATAAAAAATCTTGTCATCTTGTCAGTCACAATATCTTAATCCCAGGTCAATACCAGGACACCCTGAGGTCAAATCAGGCAATGCAGCTGTTCATCTGAGGAGCAGGAGAATCAACGTTTCGAACACAAGCTCTTCAACATCACCTGATGAAGAGCTCATGCTCGAAACATTGACTCTCCTGCTCCTCGATGCTGCCTGGCCTGTTGTGCTTTACCAGCACCACACGTTTCTACCCAGGTTTCTGAAGGTCGTGTGTCAGGGTAAATACTGAGAGGATGTTTTCCCTCATGGGAGAGAGTCTAGGACTCAGAATAAAGGGCAGCGATTTAATACTGAGATGAGGAATTATTACTCTCAGAGGGTTGTATGTCTTTGAAACTCTTCAGTGCAGAGAGCTGTGGGGCAGAGTCTTTGTGTGAATTTGAGGTTGGGAGAAATATGTTCTTGATCAATCAGGAAATCAAGGGTTCTGGGGAAAGGGCAGGAAGGCAGGTGTGAGGAATGTCAGATCAGCCACAATCCCCTTGAATGACAGTGCAGACTCAAGGAGCTGAATGGCCTCCTCCTGTCCCTGTTTCTGATTCACCAGATGGATCTTGCACAGGCCATCCCACAGATCAGGGTTACCACTGAATTCGGTTACTAGTTACTCCAGTGACTCACTGGGACTTGTTTCACTCAAAATGATTCCCCTTTGGGAACCCATCTTTCCCAGTCTTAATTCCAAGGTTGACACACCAAATCCACAGTGTAATGAAAGGGAGACAATGCTATCATGGTAATATCTTCACTGGAACGGCCCCTGAGGAACCAGGGTGGGGGGAACACCCTCAAATGGCTGCAAGCTCACAGATTATAAACAAACAAAAGACTGCCTTCTTTCTGGATTCAGTTGAATGTTGAGGATACATGAGGTTTCACAAGGCACCAGAGAATATGGAGGCAATCATGGAGACTCTTCAGCCTCCTCACCTCGACTCGTTAAGGTCTTTCCTGGGTCTCAGTTAGCTGTAAGCTGCACAAGGTCAGGAAAGAGAGACCCTTTGGGCTTGTTTGGCTAAGGGGAAGTTGGAAAGGAAAGGCCCAGGATGGTTATATATTGTGTTTGGTGTATGTTACATTGGGACAGTGTTCACACGGGCTGGTTGAAGCTGCTTTGAGCTGTTATAGAGAACAAAGCTTTGGGATAAAAAGTTGCTTTTTGGAGCCTTGCAGCAAATGAGGAGTTTGAAATATGAGCTCAGCCATTTAAGGCAGAGGTGAGGATCAATGTCTTCAGGTTGTGTATGTTTTGGATTCTCCATCTGCTAGTTAGTCCTGTGAATATTCCCCTTTTGAGTATCTTCAAAGGAAACAGCAATAGATTGGTAGATGCTCAGGGAATGAGAGTCTGTGGGACTCCGTGAGATGGTGGAGTTACAGGGAAAGGTCAGCCATGGTCTTACTGCGTGTTGGAGCACACTGAAGCAGTGAATTAGCTGACTGTAAATTCCTTTTTCTGATGTTTTCTGTTTTTCAGTGCACCATGGCCAATAAGCTTCAGTAGCTGCAGCAAAAGGGATTTTAAGAGCATGTTGCTCCATCACCATGGAGTATGCCTGATGTCTCGGCCAGACTTTCAGAACCTGCCTGGGGATCCTCAGTGTGGAAACATGTTCACAGAGAGAGGCGAGCAGTGTGACTGTGGAAAACCTGAGGTAAGACTAGACAGGATTGAGGTTCACAAGGAGGAGCTGTTAGCCATTCTGGTAAGTGTGAAAATAAATAAGTCTCCTGGGCCAGATGGGATCTATCCCAGGATCCTCTGGGAAGCCAGGGAGGAAATTGCCGAGCCTTTGGCTTTGATCTTCAAATCGTCATTGTCTACAGGAATAGTGCCTGAAGACTGGAGGATAGCAAATGTGGTTCCCTTGTTCAAGAAGGGGAGTAGAGACAGCCCTGGTAACTATAGACCAGTGAGCTTTACGTCAGTTGTTGGTAAAGTGTTGGAAATGGTTATAAGAGATAGGATTTATAAACATCTAGTGAGGAATAATTTGATTAGGGATAGTCAGCACGGTTTTGTGAAGGGTAGGCTGTGCCTCACAAACTTTATTCAGTTCTTTGAGAAGGTGACCAAACAGGTAGATGAGAGTAAACCGGTTGATGTGGTGTATATGGATTTCAGCAAGGTGTTCGATAAGGTTCCCCACGGTAGGCTATTGTACAAAATACGAAGGCATGGGATTGAGGGTGATTTAGTGGTTTGGATCAGTAATTGGCTTGCTGAAAGAAGACAGAGGGTGGTGGTTGATGGGAAATGTTCATCCTGGAGTCCAGTTACCAGTGGTGTACCGCAAGGGTCGGTGTTGGGTCCACTGCTGTTCGTCATTTTTATAAACGACCTGGATGAGGGCGTAGAAGGGTGGGTTAGTAAATTTGCAGACGACACTAAAGTTGGACGAGTTGTGGATAGTGACAAAGGATGTTATAGGTTACAGAGGGACATAGATAAGGGGCAGAGCTGGGCTGAGAGGTGGCAAATTTAATGCAGAAATGTGTGAGGTGATTCACTTTAGAAGGAACACCAGGAATACAGAGTACTGGGCTAATGGTAAGATTCTTAGTAGTGTAGATGAGCAGAGAGATCTCTGTGACCCTGAAAGTTGCCACCCAGATTGACAGGGTTGTTAAGAAGGCATACAGTGTCTTGGCCTTTATTCATAGAGGGATTGAGTTCCAGAACCATGAGGTTATGCTACAGCTGTACAAAACTCTGGTACGGCCGCACTTTGAGTATCATGTACAGTTCTGGTCACCGCATTATAAGAAGGATGTGGAAGCTTTGGAAAGGGTGCAGAGGAGATTTACTAGGATGTTGCCTGGTATGGAGGGAAGGTCTTACGAGGAAAGGCTGAGGGCTTTGAGGCTGTTTTCGTTAGAGAGAAGAAGATTGAGAGCTGACTTAATAGAGACATATAAGATAATTAGACGGTTAGATAGGGTGGACAGGGAGAGCCTTTTCCAAGTATGGGGACGGCAAACACGAGGGAATACAACTTTAAATTGAGGGGTGATAGGTATAAGACAGATGTCAGAGGTAGTTTCTTTACTCAGAGAGTAGTAAGGGTATGGAATGCTTTGCCTGCAACGGTAGTAGATTCGCCAACTTTAAGTGCATTGAAATGGTGATTGGACAGGCAAATGGATGAAAATGGGATAGTATGGGGCAGATGAGATTCAGGTTGGTTCCACAGGTCAGCTCAACATCGAGGGCCGAATGTCTATGTTCTTTGTTCTTTACAAGTGGATGATAGGAATGAGTTCCTCGTGCTGGCTGCTGGCTGGGATCATTTATGGGAGACGTTTGTTTGCTGTCCATGTGGGTGTGTTTGCAAACCAGACTGTGGTCAAGCCAGAGGAACATGACAACCACATGTGGGCTCTCAGTGCAAACTCCTCCTTCCTATTGGGCAGATCCACACAATGCTGTGCATTCCCAGGAGGTTCCCTCCGATACACCAGCTGGTAGTTTGAGCATCTTCAACTGAGTAATCAAGGAGGATATCACTTGGCACATGGGAATGAATAAAATACTCGTGTCAGATTTGGCTCAGAACTGAATTTCAAATCCAGGTTGGAAAGGCCGGTGATGAGCCTGTCCTGATCAGACAATCTCCTGTTCCCCATGCTAGTTACATTTACCATGGAATAAGAGGGGTTTATACTCTTTGTGTACAAAGAAGCTGTGTGTTTAAACCTTCCGCTATCCAGTCTCCAGCAACAGATCCATCTAATCACTGGCAACAAACAACTCCATGTTCCCCAACGTCAGTTTGATCAATGACCTCATTCCAACCTGCCCTTGTCCCATTGGAAAGAGCTCCTCACTTGGTGTCTCTTTTAAACAAAGCCAGCTTCTCCAGACCTACTGTTACAGTTCATCGATTCCCTTTTTGTTCATCTGTGGGTGTGGGTTTTGCTGGCTGGGCCTTGAGAAGGTGGGGGTGAGCTGCCTTGTGGAGGGAGTCCAGGATTTTGTCCCAGTGACACTGAGGTCATGGCAATATACTTCCAAGTCAGGAGGGAAACTTGCAAATGGTGGGGACCCCTGTATCTACTGCACCTTGTCTTTGCAGCACAGAAAATGGCAATCTCCAAAATATACTTGAATTACAACAACTGCTCTTTCCTGACTGGTGGAAAAATAAAAGTGGGAAAGTAGCTCAACCATGGCTTAAATACAACTTACTTATAGTATTCCATCTATTTCAAATGAGAATTAGTTTTATTGTCACATGTACTCACATGAGTACACTGAAATGTTTAAGTCATCATTACTGATGCCATCTTCAGTACAAAGATACCTGGGTACAGATTATGAGGAATAAATTGAAAAAATACATAATCATCGGAATAAATAGAAACTAAAGGATTAAGAAGCACAGAATCACATTGTTTCCACGCCAGTCTGTGCCACCACCTGGTCTCCAGACCTACAAAAGGAATTTTTAAAAATTACATGAATAAAGTTCATCTTCTGAATTTCGGGTCCGTAAACACAAATACAGGACGTTTGCAAAGCCCTGCTCACTCCTGGCACCACTCCCCCACAGCAGGAGACAGATAACATTCCTAGAGCATTGGGAGCAATTTATAATTCAGCAAAGCAGGAGGCAGAGATTGATCACAAGGTGGAAAGTAGAGTACAGGAGTGACAATGCAGGGAACATGGAATCGAACTGCTCCTTTGTCTTTTCACATACTTATAAAACCTTTTACAAAGACAAATCCATGTCCCTTACATCCAAAATACTCTTATTAATTCTCAGAACCATGAGGGGCATGGATAGGATAAATAGACAAAGTCTTTTCCCTGAGGTGTGGGGAGTCCAGAACTAGAGGGCATAGGTTTAGGGTGAGAGGGGAAAGATATAAAAGAGACCTAAGGGGCAACTTTTTCACACAGAGGGTGGTACATGTATGGAATGAGCTGCCAGAGGAAGTGGTGGAGGCTGGTACAAGTAAAGCATTTAGGAGAAAGTGAGGACTGCAGATACTGGAGATCAGAGCTGAAAAATGTGTTGCTGGAAAAGCACAGCAGGTCAGGCAGCATCCAGGGAACAGGAGAATTGACGTTTCGGGCATAAGCCTGAGGAAGGGCTTATGTCCGAAATGTCGATTCTCCTGCTCCTTTGATGCTGCCTGACCTGCTGCGCTTTTCCAGCAACACATTTTTCAGCATAAGTAAAGCATTCTTCCCACCCTACCTCCTGCAAAAATGCCATCCCGTATTCCCAATTCCTCCGCCTCTGTCGTATCTGCTCCCAGGAGGACCAGTTCCACCATAGAACACACCAGATGGCCTCCTTCTTTAGAGACCGCAATTTCCCTTCCCACGTGGTTAAAGATGCCCTCCAACGCACCTCGTCCACATCCCGCACCTCCACCCTCAGACCCAACCCCTCCAACCGCAACAAGGACAGAACGCCCCTGGTGCTCACCTTCCACCCTACCAACCTTCGCATAAACCAAATCATCCGCCGACATTTCCGCCACCTCCAAACAGACCCCACCACCAGGGATATATTTCCCTCCCCACCCCTCTCCGCCTTCCGCAAAGACCGTTCCCTCCGTGACTACCTGGTCAGGTCCACACCCCCCTACAACCCACCCTCCCCTCCTGGCACTTTCCCCTGCCACCGCAGGAACTGTAAAACCTGCGCCCACACCTCCTCCCTCACCTCTATCCAAGGCCCTAAAGGAGCCTTCCACATCCATCAAAATTTTACCTGCACATCCACTAATATCATTTATTGTATCCGTTGCTCCCGATGCGGTCTCCTCTACATTGGGGAGACTGGGCGCCTCCTAGCAGAGCGCTTTAGGGAACATCGCCGAGACACCCGCACCAATCAACCAAACCGCCCCGTGGCTCAACATTTCAACTCCCCCTCCCACTCTGCCGAGGACATGGAGGTGCTGGGCCTCCTCCACCGCCGTTCCCTCACCACCAGACGCCTGGAGGAAGAACGCCTCATCTTCCGCCTCGGAACACTTCAACCCCAGGGCATCAATGTGGATTTCAACAGCTTCCTCATTTCCCCTTCCCCCACCTCATCCTAGTTTCAAACTTCCAGCTCAGCACTGTCCCCATGACTTGTCCGGACTTGTCCTACCTGCCTATCTCCTTTTCCACCTATCCACTCCACCCTCTCCTCCCTGACCTATCACCTTCATCCCCTCCCCCACTCACCCATTGTACTCTATGCTACTTTCTCCCCACCCCCACCCTCCTCTAGCTTATCTCTCCACGCTTCAGGCTCTCTGCCTTTATTCCTGATGAAGGGCTTTTGCCCGAAACGTTGATTTTCCTGCTCCTCGGATGCTGCCTGACCTGCTGTGCTCTTCCAGCACCACTAATCCAGAACAAGTAAAGCATTGTCTAGAGTCCAGAGAAAGTATATTCAAAGTTTGGGAGAAGATTTGTAGCTCGGGTGCTCGTTGTTGTGGTTTTTTTCGCCGAGCTGGCAGTTTTTGTTGCAGACGTTTCGTCCCCTGTCTAGGTGACATCCTCAGTGCTTGGGAGCCTCCTGTGAAGCGCTTCTGTGGTGTTTCCTCCGGCATTTATAGTGGCCTGTCCCTGTCGCTTCCGGTTGTCAGTTCCAGCTGTCCGCTGCAGTGGCAGGTGTATTGGGT
>NW_028270139.1:176957399-177002399 GCF_037043375.1 Chiloscyllium plagiosum | reverse complement strand
ACTTCAACTCCCCCTCCCACTCCACCAAGGATATGCAGGTCTTTGGACTCCTCCATCGTCAGACCACAACAACACGACGGTTGGAGGAAGAGCGCCTCATCTTCCGCCTAGGAACCCTCCAACCACAAGGGATGAACTCGGATTTCACCAGTTTCCTCATTTCCCCTCCAGCATCTGCAGTCCTCACTTTCTCCTCCTAGGTAAGAATAGGGCCAGTCAAAGACAGGGGTGGGACATTGTGTGTGGACCCTGTAGAGATCGGAGAGGTGCTAAATGAACATTTCTCATCGGTTTTCACTCAGGGAAAGGAGAATATTGTAGAGGAGAAGAATGAGGTACGAGATATTAGACTAGAAAGGATTGAGGTTAGTTACGAACAGGTGTTATCAATTCTAGAAGGAGTGAAAGTAGACAAGTCCCCTGGGCTGGATGGGATTTATCCGAGGATTCTCAGGGAAGCTAGGGAGGTGATAGCAGAGCCTTTGGATTTGATATTTAAGTCGTCATTGTCTCCAGGTTTAGTACCAGGGGACTGGAGGATTGCAAATGTTGTGCCCTTGGTCAAGAAGGGCAGTTGAGATGACCCAGGTAATTATAGACCAATGAGCCTTACGTCTGTTGTAGGAAAGGTTTTCGAAAGGATTATAAGAGATAGGATTTATAATCATCTAGCAAGCAACAATTTGATTTTAGATCATCAACATGGTTTTGTCAAGGGCAGGTCGTGTTTCATTGAGTTTTTTTGTGACCAAGCATGTAGATGAGGGTAGGGCAGTTGACATGGTATACATGGACTTCAATAAATCTCTTGATTTGGTTCCACATGGTAGGCTGTTGGAGAAAATGCAGAGGCATGGGATTGTGGGTGATTTAGCAGTTTGGATTAGAAACTCGCTTTCTGAAAGAAGGCAGTGAGTGGTGGTTGATGGAAAATATTCAGCCTGGAGTCCGGTTACTCGTGGTGTGACACAAGGGTCTGTTTTGGGACCACTGCTGTTTGTCATTTTTATAAATGACTTAGACGCAGGCACAGGTGGATGGATTAGTAAATTTGCAGATGACACTAAAGTCGGTGGAGTAGTGGATAGTGTGGAAGAATGTTACAGGTTACAGGGGGACTTGGATAAACTGCAGAATTGGGCTGAGAGGTGGCAAATGGAGTTCAATGCAGCTAAATGTGAGGTGATGCACTTTGGGAAGAATAACAGGAAGGCAGAGTACTGGGTCAATGGAAAGATTCTTGGTAGTGTGGATGTGCAGAGAGATCTTGGAGTTCATGTACATAGATCCCTGAAAGTTGCCACACGGGTGGATAGTGCTGTTAAGAAGGCATACGGTGTGTTAGGTTTCATTGGTAGAGGAATTGAGTTCCGGAGCCACAATATCATGCTGCAACTATACAAAACGCTTGTGCGGCCAGACTTGGAATATTATGTACAGTTCTGGTCACCATATTTCGGGAAGGATGTGGAAGCATTGGAAAAGGTGCAGGTCTGTTCTCATTGGAGAGAAGAAGGCTAAGAGGGGATTTGATAGAGACATACAAGATGGTCAGAGGATTAGATAGGGTGGACAGTGAGAGTCTTTTTACTAGGATGATGATGTCAGCTTGTACGAGGGGGCATAACTAAAAATTGAGGGATGATAGATTTAAGACAGATGTCAGAGGCAGGTTCTTTACTCACAGAGTGGTAAGGGTGTGGAATGCCCGACCTGCTGATGTGGCAAAAGTGAGGACAGCAGATGCTGGAAACCAGAGTTTGATCAGTGTGTTGCTGGAAAAGGACAGCAGGTCAGGCAGCATCCGAGGAGCAGGAAAATCGATGTTTCGGGCAAAAAGACACCTATTTCTGATGAAGGACTTTTGCCCGAATTGTCGATTTTCCTGCTCCTCAGATGCTGCCTGACCTGCTGTGCTTTTCCAGCACCTCTACCTGCCAAGGTAATTAACTCAGCCACATTAGGGAGATTTAAACAATCCTTGGATAAGTACATGGATGATGATGGGATCGTGTAGGGGGATGAGCTGAGAATAGTTCACAGGCCAGAGCAACATTGAGGGCCGAAGGGCCTGTTCTGCGCTGTATTGTTCTATGTTCTATTAAGTGTATAAGTCCTGCTAAGATTTGATTGCCCAAAACACAGCACCTCGCATTTATCTAAATTAAACTCCATCTGCCACTTCTCAGCCCAAGTCAGGGGACAGATGCTTTAGGTGGGACAGAGGTGGTGGAAGGAGGGGAGGGGGAGATGTATTTCTGATGAAGGTGAGTATCACAGCAGTAACCAGAGATGAAATAACTGAAGGATCATCCAGTGAGGCTTTGTGGGTGGAGCTAAGAAATAAGAAGGGGATGGTGACGTTATTGGGGTTGTACTATAGGCCCCCAAATAGTCAGCGGGAATTCGAGGAACAAATCTGCAGGGAGACTGGGAGACTCCCAGGAGCAATAGGATTGTCATAGTCGGGGATTTTCATTTTCCGAACATAGACTGGAACTGCCAGAGTGTTAAGGGCTTAGATGGGGTGGAATGTGTTAAGTGTGTTCAGGAAAGTTCCCTCAAGCAGTATACAGAGGGTCACACTCAGGAGGGGGCAAAACTCAACCTCCTCTTGGGAAATGGAGCAGGACAGGTGACAGAGGTGACAGTGGGGGAGCACTGTGGGAGCAGTGACCATAGTTCTATTAAATTTAAATAGTTATGGAGAGGAACAAAATTGGTCCACAGGTTCAAGTTCTAAACTGGGGGAAGGTGAATATTGATGGAATTAGACAGGAGCTGGCAGGGTTTGACTGGAGTAGTTTGTTTGTAGGCAAAGGGACCTCCGACAAGTGGGAGGCCTTTAAAAGTGAGATAGCTAGAGTTCAAGGTCTGTATGTTCCTGTGAGGGTGAAGGGCAGGGTTGGCAGGAACAGGGAACCCTGGATGACAAGAGATATTGAGGCTTTGAGGAGGCGTGGTTCAGGTAGAGGCAGCTGGGATCAAGGGAATCCCTGGAGGTGTACAGTGAATACAGGAGTTCACTGAAGAAGGAAATCAGGAGGACAATAAGGGGGCATGAGATAGACTTGGAGAAGATTAGGGTGAATCAAAGAGGTTCTTTAAATATATTAAAAGAAAAAGAATATCTAGAGAGAGACTAGAACCCCTATCAAAGGGGTCATGTACGTGTAGAACCACAGGAGATGGGCGAGGTCCTCAATGAATATCTCTCCTCTGTGTTTACCGTGGAGAAAGACACGAAGACCTGGGAACTTGGGGAAGTTAGTGATGATATCTTGGGGCCAGTCCATATCACAGTAGAGGAGGTGTTGGATGTATTAGACTGTATGAAGGTGGATAACTCCTCTGGTCCTGAACAGATATATCCAAGAACTCTGTCAGAGGCTGGAGAAGACATTGCGAGGGCCCTGGCTGATATATTTGCATCATCGTTAGCCACGGGCGAGGTCCCGGAAGACTGGAGGGTAGTGAATGTTGTGCCCTTACTCAAGAAGGGCTGCAAAGGAAACCCTGGGAATGATAGAGCAGTCAGCTTAACATCTGTGGTAGACAAGTTACTTCAGAAGATTCTGAGGGATAAGATACACATGCATTTAGAAAGACAGGGTTTGATTAGGAGCAGTCAGCGTGGCTTTGTGAGTGGGAGATCATGCCTCACAGATTTATTAACATTCTTTAACAAAGTGACCTGGAAGGTTGATGAGTGTATGAGGGTAAACGCAGTCTATATGGATTTCAGGAAGGCCTTTGATAAGGTTCCACATGGTAGACTGCTGTGGAAGGTGAGATCACTTGGAATCCAGTGGGAGCTGCAAAATTGGACACACAATTGGCTTGATGGTAGGAGGCAGAGGGTAATAGTGGAAGGATGCTTGTTGGACTGGAGGCCTGTGACTCGGGGAGAGCCTCAGGGGTCGGTGCTGGGCCCATTATATCATTGATTTGGATGGGAATATACAAGACATGATGAGTAAGTTTGCAGATGATACTAAAATAGGCGGTAGCATGGACAGGGAGGAAGGTTCTCAGAAATTGCACCTTGATCAGCTGGGGAAGTGGGCCGAGAAATAGCTAATGGAGTTTAATCTAGATAAGCGCGAGATCTTGTATTTTGGAAAGTCAAATCAAGGTAGGAGTTTCATGGTGAATGGCAGGGCCTTAAGGAGTGCAGTGGAACAGAGGGATCTTGGAGTTCAGGTGCACGGTTCTCTGAGAGTGGAGTCCCAGGGAGACAGGGCTTTTGGTACACTGGCCTTCATCAGTCAGGGCATTGAGTATAGAAGTTGGGGAGTTATGTTGCAGTTGTACGGGATGTTGGTGAGTCTGCACTTGGAGGATTGTGTTCAGTTTTGGTCACCTTGTTATAGGAAGGATGTTATTAAACTGGAAACAGTGCAAAAGAAATTTATAAGGCTGTTGCCAGGACCGAAGGGTCTGAGTTATAGGGAGGTGCTGGAAACACTACGACTTTTTTCTGGTGTGCACAGGAGACTGAGGGGGGACCTTATTGAGGTGTATAAGATCATGAGAGTCATGGATAGGGTGTGATGAGGCTGCTGCTTTCACAACGTGATGTTGTCTTTGGTTTCTCTCAGAGGGGTCATTAACACAGACACTCCGAAAAGTCTAGGTTTGATGGGTTGTCGGCCAATTTCGTTATACTGCCTCACGCAAAAGGCTTTCAAGTTTTTTTTAAAACATGAACAACAAAAGGGGAGCGGCCCGTTCTCCCAGCTCAGCTTTACCTCTGATTTGGTTTGGTTTTGGAGTTTAGCAGTCTGGCTGTTCAGAAGCAGTTGGTCAAAGAAAGCTCGATGGAAGAAAGTGTTCCATGCTGAATGTCTCTGCCTCTCTCTCCCTGCTGTAAGACCATGTGTTGGATTTTACCTTTTGTGCCAAGGGGGTGTTTATGGGGATTGTGGGAGGAATTTGGAATAGCATCATTAAGTTGGGATATTCTATTGGGGTTTTGGATAGGTTAAGATTTGGAGACGCCGGTGTGGGACTGGGGTGGACAATGTTAGAAACCACACAACATCAGGACTATAATATGGTGTTGTGTGATTTTTAACTGAACAGGTTGTTATTTTACATTCTGCTCATTTTTGTTTGTGTTTCATTCAATAATCTTACAAATAAATTCTGGTTTGGTTAAAACGAAGTGGTTTGGGCGAGCTGCATCCCTCCTGGGAATATCCATTGTACATCCTTCTTAGGACACCTGGCAAAACGAGGGTCTGGGCTACTTTCATGAGTTGTTTTGTGGGATCTGGCCTGGCCCATAACAAGGGTGAATATACTCCGTCTTTTTCCCAGGGTTGGGAAATCGAGAACTAGAGCGCATCAGGTTAAGGTTCAAGGGGAAAGAATAAAAAGGAACCTGACGGGCAACTTTTTCACACAGAAGATAGTACACATATGGAGGTTAGTGTGGGGAAGGGTGGTGGGGGGGGTGTGGGGAATGTCACTGTGACCCCCTCCCCCCGGGGTAAGGATGGTGGGGGTGGGTGGGGAGTGTCACTGTGACCCCCTCCCCCCGGGGTAAGGATGGTGGGGGTGGGTGGGGAGTGTCACTGTGACCCCCTCCCCCCGGGGTAAGGATGGAGGGTGGTGGGGGGTGGGGAATGTCACTGTGACCCCCTCCCCCCGGGGTAAGGATGGTGGGGGTGGGTGGGGAGTGTCACTGTGACCCCCTCCCCCCGGGGTAAGGATGGTGGGGGTGGGTGGGGAATGTCACTGTGACCCCCTCCCCCCGGGGTAAGGATGGAGGGTGGTGGGGGGTGGGGAATGTCACTGTGACCCCCTCCCCCCGGGGTAAGGATGGTGGGGGTGGGTGGGGAATGTCACTGAGACCCCCTCCCCCCGGGATAAGGATGGTGGGGGTGGGTGGGGAATGTCACTGTGACCCCCTCCCCCCGGGGTAAGGGTGGTGAGGAATGTCACTGTGACCCCCTCCCCCCGGGGTAAGGGTGGTGGGGAATGTCACTGTGACCCCCTCCCCCCGGGGTAAGGATGGTGGGGGTGGGTGGGGAGTGTCACTGTGACCCCCCTCCCCCCGGGGTAACGATGGTGGGGGTGGGTGGGGAGTGTCACTGTGACCCCCCACCGGGGTAAGGATGGTGGGGGGGGTGGGGAGTGTCACTGTGACCCCCTCCCCCCGGGGTAAGGATGGTGGGGGTGGGGGGGAACGTCACTGTGACCCCCTCCCCCCGGGGGAAGGATGGTGGGGGGGGGGGGGTAGTGTCACTGTGAAGGTTCATTTCCTGACGTTTCCATAACATCTTCAGTGGGCCTCAGGTGAAGCACTGGATATGATTTCTGCTTTCTCTAGATAGGGTTGGATTTCTTTGGGCTGGTGATGTCATTTCCTGTGGTGAAGTCACTCCCTGTTCCTTTTCTCAGGGGGTGGTAGATGGGGTCTAACTCGATGTGTTTGTTGATAGAGTTCCGGTTGGAATGCCATGCTTCTAGAAATTCCCGTGCGTGTCTCTAGGCTTGTCCCAGGATGGTTGTGTTGTCCCAGTTGAAGTGGGACTACATTAGAACATTATTTCAATGAGCCACCACACACTGCAGCACAGAGGAACTACGCAGAGCAGAGGAAAATCACCCATACTGTGTATTCAAAAAGAATGGGTACCCAATGAACACAGTTTGCGGATTTCTCAGCAACAAACCCAAACAAGCAGACAAAACACGTCCAGAAACCCTAGCCACTCTCCCCTACATCAAAGACATCTCTGAAATGACTGCCAGACTACTCAGACCTCTTGGCATCACGGTAGCCCACAAACCCACCAACACACTAAAACAGCAGCTAATGAACTTGAAAGACCCTATACAGACAACAAGCAAAACTAATGTCAAGGACTGTAACAAACACTACATTGGACAAACAGGCAGAAATCGAGCCACCAGGGTACACCACAGGAAATGACATCACCAACCCAAAGAAACCCAAACATATAAATAGAAGGAAGGAATCATATACAGTGCTTGCCTGAGAATGTTACCTAGTAGGGTGACGAAACGTCTGGAAAAGAACCTTCCAGCTCAGCGAGCAAACCTACATCTGAAAGTGTGATTTCTCCCCACCACCATCCCCACCCTTTCCCTGGATAAGGTTGCAATCAGTGACAGGTGGCAGATGTATTTGGGGGCTATGGAGTGGGGTCGGAGTTATGGGAGTTTGATGGTTAATAAGTGCAGCTGGAATATGCCAGGGAATCTCAAGTTGCTATTCCCCTCCCTATCACAGAGAATCGTGGGTGTGTGTGTGTGTGTGTGTGAGTGTGTGTGGGTGCGTGTGGGTATGTGTGTGTGTGGGGGGGTATGTGTGCATGTGTGTGTGTGAGGGGGTATGTGTGCGTGTGTGTGTGTGTGAGAGGTATGTGTGCGTGTGTGTGGGTGTGTGTGTGGGTGTGTGTGGGTGTGTATGTCTGGGGGTATGTGTGAGTGTCTGTGTGGGTATGTGTGCGTGTGTGGGGGTATGTGTGTGTGGGTATATGTGTGTGGGGGGGTGTGCGCATGTGTGGAGGTATGTGAGTGTGGGGGTATGTGAGTGTGGGGGTATGTGTGCGTGTGTGGGGGTGTGGGTATGTGTGGTTGTGTGCGTGCGCGTGGGGATGTGTGCACGTACGTGTGTGTGGGTACGTGTGCATGTGCGAGTGTGTTGGTGTGTGTGGGTGTGTGTGCACGTATGTGTGGGTACGTGTGTGTGGGTATGTTTGCGTGTGCATGTGGGCATGTGTGTATGTATGTGTGGTTATGGGTGTGTGCATGTGCGTGTGGGTGTGTGTGGGTATGTCTGCGTGTGCATGGGTGTGTGGGTGTGTGGGTATGTCTGTGTGTGCTTGTGTATGTATGCGTGTGCATGTGTGCGTGTGGGTGGGTATGTGTGTGTGTGCATGTGTGTGTGTGGGTGTATGTGGGTATGTATGCATGTGTGGGTATATGTTCATGTGCATGTGTGTGGGTGGGTGTGTGTGGGTATGAATGCATGTGTGGGTATGTGTGCGTGTCCATGTGCGTGTGTGGGTGTGTGTAGGTATGTGTGCGTGTGCATGTGTATGGGTAAGTGTGAGTGTGTGTGGGTATGTGTGCTTGGGCGTGTGTGGGGGTGTGTGTGGGTATGTGTACGTGTGCATGTATCCTCATCACACATCCCCCTCACCCCCACCATCCATACCCTGGGGGGGGGCGGGGGCACAGTCACACTCCCCCTGCCACCCCACCATCCTTACCGCAGGGGGACCGCAGTCACAGTCCTCGCCCCTCTCCAGGTACAGGTTCCCACACTGGGGAGGGGGCAGTAGCTGGTCTGGATCCGGGATGTTAAACAGACACGGTCCGACTCCCTGGTCAAACGCTTGCTCCAAATCCTCACGGCTGCAGCTACTAAACATCCTCGGCAAATTCAACCTGAGCCAACCAACAGGAAACACGGTGAAGACAGGCACACACTGGCACACACACTGGCACACACACTGGCACACGTACTGTCACACACCCTGCCGCACACTGGCAGACACGCTGGCACACAGAGGTTATATCACAGCAACCTGCCGGTGATCCACACTTCGCCTGGGGACAGACACCTGCCGTTTTCCCAGAATAACCCTCAAAACAGACTCAATACAAACAACCAGATAATTCCCCCCCCCCCCCCCACACTCTCAGACACTACATCCCAGACCCTAACCCCTCGAGTGACCCTCCCCCTCCCCCCCACACTCAGACACTACATCCCAGACCCTAACCCCTCGAGTGACCCTCCCCCTCCCCCACACTCTCAGACAGTACATCCCAGACCCTAACCCCTCGAGTGACCCTCCCCCTCCCCCCACACTCAGACAGTACATCCCAGACCCTAACCCCTCGAGTGACCCTCCCCCTCCCCCCACACTCAGACACTACATCCCAGACCCTAACCCCTCGAGTGACCCTCCCCCTCCCCCACACTCTCAGACAGTACATCCCAGACCCTAACCCCTCGAGTGACCCTCCCCCTCCCCCACACTCTCAGACAGTACATCCCAGACCCTAACCCCTCGAGTGACCCTCCCCCTCCCCCCACACTCTCAGACAGGACATCCCAGACCCTAATCCCTCGAGTGACCATCCCCCTCCCCCACACTCTCAGACAGTACATCCCAGACCCTAATCCCTCGAGTGACCATCCCCCTCCCCCCACACTCAGACAGTACATCCCAGACCCTAACCCCTCGAGTGACCCTCCCCCTCCCCCCACACTCAGACACTACATCCCAGACCCTAACCCCTCGAGTGACCCTCCCCCTCCCCCCACACTCTCAGACACTACATCCCAGACCCTAACCCCTCGAGTGACCCTCCCCCTCCCCCCACACTCAGACACTACATCCCAGACCCTAACCCCTCGAGTGACCCTCCCCCCCCCCCACACTCAGACAGTACATCCCAGACCCTAACCCCTCGAGTGACCCTCCCCCTCGCCCCGACACTCTCAGACAGTACATCCCAGACCCTAACGCCTCGAGTGACCCTCCCCCCCCCCACCCCCACACTCAGACAGTACATCCCAGACCCTAACCCCTCGAGTGACCCTCCCCCTCCCCCCACTCTCAGACAGTACATCCCAGACGCTAACCCCTCGAGTGACCCTCCCCCTCCCCCCCACACTCTCAGACAGTACATCCCAGACCCTAACGCCTCGAGTGACCCTCCCCCCCCACCCCCACACTCAGACAGTACATCCCAGACCCTAACCCCTCGAGTGACCCTCCCCCTCCCCCCACACTCAGACAGTACATCCCAGACCCTAACCCCTCGAGTGACCCTCCCCCTCCCCCACTCTCAGACAGTACATCCCAGACCCTAATCCCTCGAGTGACCCTCCCCCTCCCCCCACACTCAGACAGGACATCCCAGACCCTAACCCCTCGAGTGACCCTCCCCCTCCCCCACTCTCAGACAGTACATCCCAGACCCTAATCCCTCGAGTGACCCTCCCCCTCCCCCCCACACTCTCAGACACTACATCCCAGACCCTAATCCCTCGAGTGACCCTCCCCCTCCCCCACTCTCAGACAGTACATCCCAGACCCTAACCCCTCGAGTGACCCTCCCCCTCCCCCCACACTCAGACAGTACATCCCAGACCCTAATCCCTCGAGTGACCCTCCCCCTCCCCCCACACTCTCAGACAGGACATCCCAGACCCTAATCCCTCGAGTGACCATCCCCCTCCCCCCACACTCAGACAGTACATCCCAGACCCTAATCCCTCGAGTGACCCTCCCCCTCCCCCCACACTCAGACACTACAACCCAGACCCTAACCCCTCGAGTGACCCTCCCCCCCCCACACTCAGACACGACATCCCAGACCCTAACCCCTCGAGTGACCCTCCCCCTCCCCCACACTCAGACAGTACATCCCAGACCCTAACGCCTCGAGTGACCCTCCCCCTACCCCATACTCAGACACTACAACCCAGACCCTAACCCCTCGAGTGACCCTCCCCCTCCCCCCACACTCAGACAGTACATCCCAGACCCTAACCCCTCGAGTGACCCTCCCCCTCCCCCACACTCAGACAGTACATCCCAGACCCTAACGCCTCGAGTGACCCTCCCCCTCCCCCATACTCAGACACTACAACACAGACCCTAACGCCTCGAGTGACCCTCCCCCTCCCCCCACACTCAGACACGACATCCCAGACCCTAACCCCTCGAGTGACCCTCCCCCTCCCCCCAACACTCAGACAGTACATCCCAGACCGTAACCCCTCGAGTGACCCTCCCCCTCCCCCCCACACTCAGACACTACAACCCAGACCCTAATCCCTCGAGTGACCCTCCCCCTCCCCCCCACTCTCAGACACTACAACCCAGACACTAACGCCTCGAGTGACCCTCCCCCTCCCCCCCACACTCAGACAGTACATCCCAGACCCTAACACCTTGAGTGACCCTCCCCCGCCCCCCACACACAGACACAACATCCCAGACCCTAACCCCTCGAGTGACCCTCCCCCCACACTCAGATACTACAACCCAGACCCTAACGCCTCGAGTGACCCTCCCCCTCCCCCCCACTCTCAGACACAACAACCCAGACACTAACGCCTCGAGTGACCCTCCCCCTCCCCCCACACTCTCAGACACTATATCCCAGACCCTAACCCCTCGAGTGACCCTCCCCCTCCCCCACACTCAGACAGTACATCCCAGACCCTAACCCCTCGAGTGACCCTCCCTCTCCCCCCACACTCTCAGACAGTACATCCCAGACCCTAACGCCTCGAGTGACCCTCCCCCTCCCCCCACACTCAGACACTACATCCCAGACCCTAACGCCTCGAGTGACCTTCCCCCTCCCCCCACACTCAGACACTACATCCCAGACCCTAATCCCTCGAGTGACCCTCCCCCTCCCCCACTCTCAGATACTACAACCCAGACCCTAACGCCTCGAGTGACCCTCCCCCTCCCCCACACTCAGACACTACAACCCAGACCCTAATCCCTTGAGTGACCCTCCCCCTCCCCCCCACACTCAGACAGTACATCCCAGACCCTAATCCCTCGAGTGACCCTCCCCCTCCCCCCACACTCAGACACTACAACCCAGACCCTAATCCCTTGAGTGACCCTCCCCCTCCCCCCCACACTCAGACACAACATCCCAGATCCTAACCCCTCGAGTGACCCTCCCCCTCCCCCACACTCAGACAGTACATCCCAGACCCTAACCCCTCGATTGACCCTCCCCCTCCCCCCAACACTCAGACAGTACATCCCAGACCGTAACCCCTCGAGTGACCCTCCCCCTCCCCCCCACTCTCAGACACTACAACCCAGACCCTAACGCCTCGAGTGACCCTCCCCCTCCCCCCCACTCTCAGACACAACAACCCAGACACTAACGCCTCGAGTGACCCTCCCCCTCCCCCCACACTCTCAGACACTATATCGCAGACCCTAACCCCTCGAGTGACCCTCCCCCTCCCCCACACTCAGACAGTACATCCCAGACCCTAACCCCTCGAGTGACCCTCCCCCTCCCCCACACTCAGACAGTACATCCCAGACCCTAACCCCTCGAGTGACCCTCCCCCTCCCCCCACACACAGACACAACATCCCAGACCCTAATCCCTCGAGTGACCCTCCCCCTCCCCCCACAGTCAGACACGACAACCCAGACCCTAACGCCTCGAGTGACCCTCCCCCTCCCCCCCCCTCTCAGACACTACAACCCAGACCCTAACCCCTCGAGTGACCCTCCCCCTCCCCCCACACTCTCAGACACTACATCCCAGACCCTAACGCTTCGAGTGACCCTCCCCCTCCCCCCACACTCTCAGACAGTACATTCCAGACCCTAACCCCTCGAGTGACCCGCCCCCTCCCCCCGACACTCTCAGACAGTACATCCCAGACCTAACGCCTCGAGTGACCCTCCCCCTCCCCCCACACTCTCAGGCACTACATCCCAGACCCTAACCCCTCGAGTGACCCTCCCCCTCCCCCCGACACTCTCAGACAGTACATCCCAGACCCTAACCCCTCGAATGACCCTCCCCCTCCCCCCGACACTCTCAGATATTACATCCCAGACCCTAATCCCTTGAGTGACCCTCCCCCCACACTCTCAGACAGTACACTCCGGACCTTAACCCCTCAAGTGACCCTCCCCCTCCCCCCACACTCAGACACTACATCCCAGAACCTAACCCCTCGAGTGACCCTCCCCCTCCCCCCACACTCAGACACTACAACCCAGACCCTAATCCCTCGAGTGACCCTCCCCCTCCCCCCCACTCTCAGACACTACAACCCAGACCCTAACGCCTCGAGTGACCCACCCCCTCCCCCACACTCAGACACTACAACCCAGACCCTAACCCCTCGAGTGACCCTCCCCCACCCCCCACACTCTCAGACAGTACAACCGAGACCCTAACGCCTCGGGTGACCCTCCCCCTCCCCCCCACACTCAGACAGTACATCCCCCACCCTAACCCCTCGAGTGACCCTCCCCCCACACTCAGACACTACAACCCAGACCCTAACCCCTCGAGTGACCCTCCCCCAACCCCCCACACTCTCAGACACTACAACCCAGACCCTAATCCCTCGAGTGACCCTCCCCCTCCCCCCACTCTCAGACACAACAACCCAGACCCTAACGCCTCGAGTGACCCTCCCCCTCCCCCCACACTCTCAGACACTATATCCCAGACCCTAACCCCTCGAGTGACCCTCCCCCCACACTCAGACACTACAACCCAGACCCTAACCCCTCGAGTGACCCTCCCCCTCCCCATACTCTCAGACACAACAACCCAGACCCTAACCCCTCGAGTGACCCTCCCCCTCCCCCACACTCAGACAGTACATCCCACACCCTAACGCCTCGAGTGACCCTCCCCCTCCCCCCACACTCTCAGACAGGACATCCCAGACCCTAACGCCTCGAGTGACCCTCCCCCTCCCCCCACACTCAGACAGTACATCCCAGACCCTAACGCCTCGAGTGACCCTCCCCCTCCCCCCCACACTCTCAGACAGTACATCCCAGACCCTAATCCCTCGAGTGACCCTCCCCCTCCCCCCACACTCAGACACTACATCCCAGACCCTAACCCCTCGAGTGACCCTCCCCCTCCCCCCACACTCAGACAGTACATCCCAGACCCTAATCCCTCGAGTGACCCTCCCCCTCCCCCACTCTCAGACAGTACATCCCAGACCCTAACCCCTCGAGTGACCCTCCCCCTCCCCCCACACTCAGACAGGACATCCCAGACCCTAATCCCTCGAGTGACCATCCCCCTCCCCCCACACTCAGACAGTACATCCCAGACCCTAATCCCTCGAGTGATCCTCCCCCTCCCCCCACACTCAGACACTACATCCCAGACCCTAACCCCTCGAGTGACCCTCCCCCTCCCCCACTCTCAGACAGTACATCCCAGACCCTAATCCCTCGAGTGACCCTCCCCCTCCCCCCACACTCAGACAGGACATCCCAGACCCTAACCCCTCGAGTGACCATCCCCCTCCCCCACACTCAGACACTACAACCCAGACCCTAACCCCTCGAGTGACCCTCCCCCCCCCACACTCAGACACGACATCCCAGACCCTAACCCCTCGAGTGACCCTCCCCCTCCCCCACACTCAGACAGTACATCCCAGACCCTAACGCCTCGAGTGACCCTCCCCCTACCCCATACTCAGACACTACAACCCAGACCCTAACCCCTCGAGTGACCCTCCCCCTCCCCCCACACTCAGACAGTACATCCCAGACCCTAACCCCTCGAGTGACCCTCCCCCTCCCCCATACTCAGACACTACAACACAGACCCTAACGCCTCGAGTGACCCTCCCCCTCCCCCCACACTCAGACACGACATCCCAGACCCTAACCCCTCGAGTGACCCTCCCCCTCCCCCCAACACTCAGACAGTACATCCCAGACCGTAACCCCTCGAGTGACCCTCCCCCTCCCCCCCACACTCAGACACTACAACCCAGACCCTAATCCCTCGAGTGACCCTCCCCCTCCCCCCCACTCTCAGACACTACAACCCAGACCCTAACGCCTCGAGTGACCCTCCCCCTCCCCCCCACACTCAGACAGTACATCCCAGACCCTAACACCTTGAGTGACCCTCCCCCGCCCCCCACACACAGACACAACATCCCAGACCCTAACCCCTCGAGTGACCCTCCCCCCACACTCAGATACTACAACCCAGACCCTAACGCCTCGAGTGACCCTCCCCCTCCCCCCCACTCTCAGACACAACAACCCAGACACTAACGCCTCGAGTGACCCTCCCCCTCCCCCCACACTCTCAGACACTATATCCCAGACCCTAACCCCTCGAGTGACCCTCCCCCTCCCCCACACTCAGACAGTACATCCCAGACCCTAACCCCTCGAGTGACCCTCCCCCTCCCCCCACACTCTCAGACAGTACATCCCAGACCCTAACGCCTCGAGTGACCCTCCCCCTCCCCCCACACTCAGACACTACATCCCAGACCCTAACGCCTCGAGTGACCCTACCCCTCCCCCACTCTCAGATACTACAACCCAGACCCTAACGCCTCGAGTGACCCTCCCCCTCCCCGACTCTCAGACAGTATATCCCAGACCCTAATCCCTTGAGTGACCCTCCCCCTCCCCCCCACACTCAGACACTACATCCCAGACCCTAATCCCTCGAGTGACCCTCCCCCTCTCCCCCAACACTCTCAGACAGTACATCCCAGACCCTAACCCCTTGAGTGACCCTCCCCCTCCCCCCACACTCAGACACAACATCCCAGACCCTAACCCCTTGAGTGAACCTCCCCCTCCCCCCACACTCAGACACTACATCCCAGACCCTAACCCCTCGAGTGACCCTCCCCCTCCCCCACACTCAGACAGTACATCCCAGACCGTAACCCCTTGAGTGAACCTCCCCCTCCCCCCACACTCAGACACTACAACCCAGACCCTAATCCCAAGAGTGACCCTCCCCCTCCCCCCCACTCTCAGACACTACAACCCAGACCCTAACGCCTCGAGTGACCCTCCCCCTCCCCCCCACACTCAGACAGTACATCCCAGACCCTCACCCCTTGAGTCACCCTCCCCCGCCCCCCACACACAGACACAACATCCCAGACCCTAACCCCTCGAGTGACCCTCCCCCCACAGTCAGACACGACAACCCAGACCCTAACGCCTCGAGTGACCCTCCCCCTCCCCCCCCTCTCAGACACTACATCCCAGACCCTAACGCCTCGAGTGACCCTCCCCCTCCCCCCACACTCTCAGACACTACATCCCAGACCCTAACCCCTCGAGTGACCCGCCCCCTCCCCCCGACACTCTCAGACAGTACATCCCAGACCCTAACGCCACGAGTGACCCTCCCCCTCCCCCCACACTCTCAGACACTACATCCCAGACCCTAACCCCTCGAGTGACCCTCCCCCTCCCCCCGACACTCTCAGACACGACATCCCAGACCCTAACCCCTCAAGTGAACCTCCCCCTCCCCCACACTCTCAGGCATTACATCCCAGACCCTAACCCCTCGAGTGACCCTCCCCCTCCCCCCACACTCAGACACTACATCCCAGACACTAACCCCTCGAGTGACCCTCCCCCTCCCCCCACACTCAGACACTACAACCCAGACCCTAATCCCTCGAGTGACCCTCCCCCTCCCCCCCACTCTCAGACACTACAACCCAGACCCTAACGCCTCGAGTGACCCACCCCCTCCCCCACACTCAGACACTACAACCCAGACCCTAACCCCTCGAGTGACCCTCCCCCACCCCCCACACTCTCAGACAGTACAACCCAGACCCTAACGCCTCGAGTGACCCTCCCCCTCCCCCCCACACTCAGACAGTACATCCCCCACC
The DNA here is from genome assembly GCF_037043375.1 of Chiloscyllium plagiosum. NCBI lineage: Eukaryota > Metazoa > Chordata > Chondrichthyes > Orectolobiformes > Hemiscylliidae > Chiloscyllium > Chiloscyllium plagiosum. The sequence continues at coordinate 176,985,967 of NW_028270139.1, read as the reverse complement.
CTAACCCCTCGAGTGACCCTCCCCCCACACTCAGACACTACAACCCAGACCCTAACACCTAGAGTGACCCTCCCCCACCCCCCACACTCTCAGACACTACAACCCAGACCCTAATCCCTCGAGTGACCCTCCCCCTCCCCCCACTCTCAGACACAACAACCCAGACCCTAACGCCTCGAGTGACCCTCCCCCTCCCCCCACACTCTCAGACACTATATCCCAGACCCTAACGCCTCGAGTGACCCTCCCCCTCCCCCCACACTCAGACACTACATCCTAGACCCTAACGCCTCGAGTGACCCTCCCCCTCCCCCCACACTCAGACACTACATCCCAGACCCTAATCCCTCGAGTGACCCTCCCCCTCCCCCCACACTCTCAGATACTACAACCCAGACCCTAACGCCTCGAGTGACCCTCCCCCTCCCCCCACACACAGACACATCATCCCAGACCCTAATCCCTCGAGTGACCCTCCCCCTCCCCCACTCTCAGACACTATATCCCAGACCCTAACCCCTCGAGTGACCCTCCCCCCACACTCAGACACTACAACCCAGACCCTAACCCCTCGAGTGACCCTCCCCCTCCCCATACTCTCAGACACAACAACCCAGACCCTAACCCCTCGAGTGACCCTCCCCCTCCCCCACACTCAGACAGTACATCCCACACCCTAACGCCTCGAGTGACCCTTCCCCTCCCCCCACTCTCAGACACTACATCACAGACCCTAACGCCTCGAGTGACCCTCCCCCTGCCCCCACACTCTCAGACAGGACATCCCAGACCCTAACGCCTCGAGTGACCCTCCCCCTCCCCCCACACTCAGACAGTACATCCCAGACCCTAACGCCTCGAGTGACCCTCCCCCTCCCCCCCACACTCTCAGACAGTACATCCCAGACCCTAATCCCTCGAGTGACCCTCCCCCTCCCCCCACACTCAGACACTACATCCCAGACCCTAACCCCTCGAGTGACCCTCCCCCTCCCCCCACACTCAGACAGTACATCCCAGACCCTAATCCCTCGAGTGACCCTCCCCCTCCCCCACTCTCAGACAGTACATCCCAGACCCTAACCCCTCGAGTGACCCTCCCCCTCCCCCCACACTCAGACAGTACATCCCAGACCCTAATCCCTCGAGTGACCCTCCCCCTCCCCGCACACTCTCAGACAGGACATCCCAGACCCTAATCCCTCGAGTGACCATCCCCCTCCCCCCACACTCAGACAGTACATCCCAGACCCTAATCCCTCGAGTGACCCTCCCCCTCCCCCCACACTCAGACACTACATCCCAGACCCTAACCCCTCGAGTGACCCTCCCCCTCCCCCACTCTCAGACAGTACATCCCAGACCCTAATCCCTCGAGTGACCCTCCCCCTCCCCCCACACTCAGACAGGACATCCCAGACCCTAACCCCTCGAGTGACCATCCCCCTCCCCCACACTCAGACACTACAACCCAGACCCTAACCCCTCGAGTGACCCTCCCCCTCCCCCCACACTCAGACAGTACATCCCAGACCCTAACCCCTCGAGTGACCCTCCCCCTCCCCCACACTCAGACAGTACATCCCAGACCCTAACGCCTCGAGTGACCCTCCCCCTCCCCCATACTCAGACACTACAACACAGACCCTAACGCCTCGAGTGACCCTCCCCCTCCCCCCACACTCAGACACGACATCCCAGACCCTAACCCCTCGAGTGACCCTCCCCCTCCCCCCAACACTCAGACAGTACATCCCAGACCGTAACCCCTCGAGTGACCCTCCCCCTCCCCCCCACACTCAGACACTACAACCCAGACCCTAATCCCTCGAGTGACCCTCCCCCTCCCCCCCACTCTCAGACACTACAACCCAGACCCTAACGCCTCGAGTGACCCTCCCCCTCCCCCCCACACTCAGACAGTACATCCCAGACCCTAACACCTTGAGTGACCCTCCCCCGCCCCCCACACACAGACACAACATCCCAGACCCTAACCCCTCGAGTGACCCTCCCCCCACACTCAGATACTACAACCCAGACCCTAACGCCTCGAGTGACCCTCCCCCTCCCCCCCACTCTCAGACACAACAACCCAGACACTAACGCCTCGAGTGACCCTCCCGCTCCCCCCACACTCTCAGACACTATATCCCAGACCCTAACCCCTCGAGTGACCCTCCCCCTCCCCCACACTCAGACAGTACATCCCAGACCCTAACCCCTCGAGTGACCCTCCCCCTCCCCCCACACTCTCAGACACTATATCCCAGACCCTAACCCCTCGAGTGACCCTCCCCCTCCCCCCACACTCAGACACTACATCCCAGACCCTAACGCCTCGAGTGACCCTCCCCCTCCCCCCACACTCAGACACTACATCCCAGACCCTAATCCCTCGAGTGACCCTCCCCCTCCCCCACTCTCAGATACTACAACCCAGACCCTAACGCCTCGAGTGACCCTCCCCCTCCCCGACTCTCAGACAGTATATCCCAGACCCTAATCCCTTGAGTGACCCTCCCCCTCCCCCCCACACTCAGACACTACATCCCAGACCCTAATCCCTCAAGTGACCCTCCCCCTCTCCCCCAACACTCTCAGACAGTACATCCCAGACCCTAACCCCTTGAGTGACCCTCCCCCTCCCCCCACACTCAGACACAACATACCAGACCCTAACCCCTTGAGTGAACCTCCCCCTCCCCCCACACTCAGACACTACATCCCAGACCCTAACCCCTCGAGTGACCCTCCCCCTCCCCCCAACACTCAGACAGTACATCCCAGACCCTAACGCCTCGAGTGACCCTCCCCCTCCCCCCACACTCAGACACTACATCCCAGACCCTAATCCCTCGAGTGACCCTCCCCCTCCCCCACTCTCAGATACTACAACCCAGACCCTAACGCCTCGAGTGACCCTCCCCCTCCCCCCACACACAGACACATCATCCCAGACCCTAATCCCTCGAGTGACCCTCCCCCTCCCCCACTCTCAGACAGTACATCCCAGACCCTAACGCTTCGAGTGACCCTCCCCCTCCCCCCACACTCTCAGACAGTACATTCCAGACCCTAACCCCTCGAGTGACCCGCCCCCTCCCCCCACACTCAGACACTACATCCCAGACCCTAACGCTTCGAGTGACCCTCCCCCTCCCCCCACACTCTCAGACAGTACATTCCAGACCCTAACCCCTCGAGTGACCCGCCCCCTCCCCCCGACACTCTCAGACAGTACATCCCAGACCCTAACGCCTCGAGTGACCCTCCCCCTCCCCCCACACTCTCAGGCACTACATCCCAGACCCTAACCCCTCGAGTGACCCTCCCCCTCCCCCCGACACTCTCAGACAGTACATCCCAGACCCTAACCCCTCGAGTGACCCTCCCCCTCCCCCCGACACTCTCAGACAGTACATCCCAGACCCTGACCCCTTGAGTGACCCTCCCCCCACACTCTCAGACAGTACACTCCGGACCTTAACCCCTCAAGTGAACCTCCCCCTCCCCCACACTCTCAGGCATTACATCCCAGACCCTAACGCCTCGAGTGACCCTCCCCCTCCCCCCCACACTCAGACAGTACATCCCCCACCCTAACCCCTCGAGTGACCCTCCCCCCACACTCAGACACTACAACCCAGACCCTAACCCCTCGAGTGACCCTCCCCCACCCCCCACACTCTCAGACACTACAACCCAGACCCTAATCCCTCGAGTGACCCTCCCCCTCCCCCCACTCTCAGACACAACAACCCAGACCCTAACGCCTCGAGTGACCCTCCCCCTCCCCCCACACTCTCAGACACTATATCCCAGACCCTAACCCCTCGAGTGACCCTCCCCCTCCCCCACACTCAGACAGTACATCCCACACCCTAACGCCTCGAGTGACCCTTCCCCTACCCCCCACACTCAGACACTACATCCCAGACCCTAACCCCTTGAGTGACCCTCCCCCTCCCCCCACACTGAGACACAACATCCCAGACCCTAATCCCTTGAGTGACCCTCCCCCTCCCCCACTCTCAGACACTACAACCCAGACCCTAACGCCTCGAGTGACCCTCCCCCACCCCCCCACACTCAGACACTACATCCAAGACCCTAACCCCTTGAGTGACCCTCCCCCTACCCCCACACTCTCAGACAGTACATCCCAGACCCTAATCCCTCGAGTGACCCTCCCCCTCCCCCCACAGTCTCAGACAGTACATCCCAGACCCTAACGCCTCGAGTGACCCTCCCCCTCCCCCCACACTCACAGACACTACAACCCAGACCCTAACCCCTCGAGTGACCCGCCCCCTCCCCCCACACTCAGACACTACATCCCAGACCCTAATCCCTCGAGTGACCCTCCCCCTCCCCCACTCTCAGATACTACAACCCAGACCCTAACGCCTCGAGTGACCCTCCCCCTCCCCCCACACACAGACACAACATCCCAGACCCTAATCCCTCGAGTGACCCTCCCCCTCCCCCACTCTCAGACAGTACATCCCAGACCCTAACGCCTCGAGTGACCCTCCCCTCCCCCCACACTCTCAGACAGTACATCCCAGACCCTAATCCCTCGAGTGACCCTCCCCCTCCCCCCCACACTCTCAGACAGTACATCCCAGACCCTAACGCTTCGAGTGACCCTCCCCCTCCCCCCACACTCTCAGACAGTACATTCCAGACCCTAATCCCTCGAGTGACCCTCCCCCTCCCCCCACAGTCTCAGACAGTACATCCCAGACCCTAACGCCTCGAGTGACCCTCCCCCTCCCCCCACACTCACAGACACTACAACCCAGACCCTAACCCCTCGAGTGACCCGCCCCCTCCCCCCACACTCAGACACTACATCCCAGACCCTAATCCCTCGAGTGACCCTCCCCCTCCCCCACTCTCAGATACTACAACCCAGACCCTAACGCCTCGAGTGACCCTCCCCCTCCCCCCACACACAGACACAACATCCCAGACCCTAATCCCTCGAGTGACCCTCCCCCTCCCCCACTCTCAGACAGTACATCCCAGACCCTAACGCCTCGAGTGACCCTCCCCTCCCCCCCACACTCTCAGACAGTACATCCCAGACCCTAATCCCTCGAGTGACCCTCCCCCTCCCCCCCACACTCTCAGACAGTACATCCCAGACCCTAACGCTTCGAGTGACCCTCCCCCTCCCCCCACACTCTCAGACAGTACATTCCAGACCCTAACCCCTCGAGTGACCCGCCCCCTCCCCCCGACACTCTCAGACAGTACATCCCAGACCCTAACGCCTCGAGTGACCCTCCCCCTCCCCCCACACTCTCAGCACTACATCCCAGACCCTAACCCCTCGAGTGACCCTCCCCCTCCCCCCGACACTCTCAGACAGTACATCCCAGACCCTAACCCCTCGAATGACCCTCCCCCTCCCCCCGACACTCTCAGATATTACATCCCAGACCCTAATCCCTTGAGTGACCCTCCCCCCACACTCTCAGACAGTACACTCCGGACCTTAACCCCTCAAGTGACCCTCCCCCTCCCCCCACACTCCGACACTACATCCCAGAACCTAACCCCTCGAGTGACCCTCCCCCTCCCCCCACACTCAGACACTACAACCCAGACCCTAATCCCTCGAGTGACCCTCCCCCTCCCCCCCACTCTCAGACACTACAACCCAGACCCTAACGCCTCGAGTGACCCACCCCCTACCCCACACTCAGACACTACAACCCAGACCCTAACCCCTCGAGTGACCCTCCCCCACCCCCCACACTCTCAGACAGTACAACCCAGACCCTAACGCCTCGAGTGACCCTCCCCCTCCCCCCCACACTCAGACAGTACATCCCCCACCCTAACCCCTCGAGTGACCCTCCCCCCACACTCAGACACTACAACCCAGACCCTAACACCTCGAGTGACCCTCCCCCACCCCCCACACTCTCAGACACTACAACCCAGACCCTAATCCCTCGAGTGACCCTCCCCCTCCCCCCACTCTCAGACACAACAACCCAGACCCTAACGCCTCGAGTGACCCTCCCCCTCCCCCCACACTCTCAGACACTATATCCCAGACCCTAACGCCTCGAGTGACCCTCCCCCTCCCCCCACACTCAGACACTACATCCTAGACCCTAACGCCTCGAGTGACCCTCCCCCTCCCCCCACACTCAGACACGACATCCCAGACCCTAATCCCTCGAGTGACCCTCCCCCTCCCCCACTCTCAGATACTACAACCCAGACCCTAATGCCTCGAGTGACCCTCCCCCTCCCCCACTCTCAGACACTACAACCCAGACCCTAATGCCTCGAGTGACCCTCCCCCTCCCCCCACACTCAGACACTACATCCAAGACCCTAACCCCTTGAGTGACCCTCCCCCCACACTCTCAGACAGTACATCCCAGACCCTAACCCCTTGAGTGACCCTCCCCCTCCCCCCACACACAGACACAACATCCCAGACCCTAATCCCTCGAGTGACCCTCCCCCTCCCCCCACAGTCTCAGACAGTACAACCCAGACCCTAACCCCTTGAGTGACCCTCCCCCTCCCCCCACACTCTCAGACACTACATCCCAGACCCTAACCCCTCGAGTGACCCTCCCCCTCCCCGACTCTCAGACAGTATATCCCAGACCCTAATCCCTCGAGTGACCCTCCCCCTCCCCCCCACACTCACAGACACTGCAACCCAGACCCTAACCCCTCGAGTGACCCTCCCCCTCCCCCCGACACTCTCAGACAGTACATCCCAGACCCAAACCCCTCGAATGACCCTCCCCCTCCCCCCACACTCTCAGACACTACATCCCAGACCCTAACCCCTCGAGTGACCCTCCCCCTCCCCCCACACTCTCAGACACTACAACCCAGACCCTAACCCCTCGAGTGACCCTCCCCCTCCCCCACACTCTCAGGCATTACATCCCAGACCCTAACCCCTTGAATGACCCTCCCCCTCCCCCCACACTCTCAGACACTACAACCCAGACCCTAATCCCTCGAGTGACCCTCCCCCTCCCCCACATTCTCAGACAGTACATCCCAGACCCTGACCGCTCGAGTGACCCTCCCCCTCCCCCTGACACTCTCAGACAGTACATCCCAGACCCTAATTCCTCGAGTGACCCTCCCCCTCCCCCCGACACTCTCAGACAGGACATCCCAGACCCTAACCCCTTGAGTGACCCTCGCCCTCCCCCCACACTCTCAGACAGTACATCCCAGACCCTAATCCCTCGAGTGACCCTCCCCCTCCCCCCACACTCTCAGTTATTACATTCCAGACCCTAATCCCTCGAGTGACCCTCCCCCTCCCCCCACACTCTCAGTTATTACATTCCAGACCCTAACGCCTCGAGTGACCCTGCCCCCCACCACACTCTCAGACAGTACATCCCAGACCCTAACGCCTCGAGTGACCCTCCCCCTCCCCCCACACTCTCAGACACGACATCCCAGACCCTAACCCCTCGAGTGACCCTCCCCCTCCCCCCGACACTCTCAGACAGTACATCCCAGACCCTAACCCCTCGAATGACCCTCCCCCTCCCCCCACACTCTCAGACAGTACATCCCTGACCCTAACGCCTCGAGTGACCCTCCCGCTACCCCCCACACTCAGACAGTACATCCCCCACCCTAACCCCTCGAGTGACCCTCCCCCTCCCCCCACACTCTCAGACACTACATCCCAGACCCTAACCCCTCGAGTGACCCTCCCCCTCCCCCACACTCTCAGACACTACATCCCAGACCCTAACCCCTCGAGTGACCCTCCCCCTCCCCCCACACTCTCAGACACTACATCCAGACCCTAACCCCTCGAGTGACCCTCCCCCTCCCCCCACACTCTCAGACACTACATCCCAGACCCTAATCCCTCGAGTGACCCTCCCCCTCCCCCCACACTCTCAGACACTACAACCCAGACCCTAACCCCTCGAGTGACCCTCCCCCTCCCCCACACTCTCAGGCATTACATCCCAGACCCTAACCCCTCGAGTGACCCTCCCCCTCCCACACACTCAGACACTACATCCCAGACCCTAACCCCTCGAGTGACCCTCCCCCTCCCACACACTCAGACACTACATCCCAGACCCTAACCCCTCGAGTGACCCACCCCTCCCCCCACACTCTCAGACACTACATCCCAGACCCTAACGCCTCGAGTGACCCTCCCCCTCCCCCCCACACTCAGACAGTACATCCCAGACCCTAACCCCTTGAGTGACCCTCCCCCTCCCCCCACACTCTCAGACAGTACATCCCAGACCCTAACCCCTCGAGTGACCCTCCCCCTCCCCCCAACACTCAGACAGTACATCCCAGACCCTAACCCCTTGAGTGACCCTCCCCCTCCCCCCACACTCAGACACAACATCCCAGACCCTAATCCCTTGAGTGACCCTCCCCCTCCCCCACTCTCAGACACTACAACCCAGACCCTAACGCCTCGAGTGACCCTCCCCCTCCCCCCACACTCAGACACTACATCCCAGACCCTAATCCCTCGAGTGACCCTCCCCCTCCCCCCCACACTCTCAGACACTACAACCCAGACCCTAACCCCTCGAGTGACCCTCCCCCTCCCTCCACACTCTCAGACAGTACATCCCAGACCCTAACACCACGAGTGACCCTCCCCCTCCCCCCACACTCTCAGACAGTACATTCCAGACCCTAACCCCTCGAGTGACCCTCCCCCCGGCACTCTCAGACACTACATCCCAGACCCTAACCCCTCGAGTGACCCGCCCCCTCCCCCCGACACTCTCAGACAGTACATCCCAGACCCTAACGCCTCGAGTGACCCTCCCCCTCCCCCCACACTCTCAGACACTACATCCCAGACCCTAACCCCTCGAGTGACCCTCCCCCTCCCCCCGACACTCTCAGACAGTACATCCCAGACCCTAACCCCTCGAATGACCCTCCCCCTCCCCCCGACACTCTCAGACAGTACATCCCAGACCCTAACGCCTCGAGTGACCCTCCCCCTCCCCCACACTCTCAGGCATTACATCCCAGACCCTAACCCCTCGAGTGGCCCTCCCCCTCCCCCCACACTCAGACACAACATCCCAGACCCTAACCCCTCGAGTGACCCTCCCCCTCCCCCACACTCTCAGGCATTACATCCCAGACCCTAACCCCTCGAGTGACCCTCCCCCTCCCCCCACACTCAGACACTACATCCCAGACCCTAACCCCTCGAGTGACCCTCCCCCTCCCCCCACACTCAGACACTACAACCCAGACCCTAATCCCTCGAGTGACCCTCCCCCTCCCCCCCCACTCTCAGACACTACAACCCAGACCCTAACGCCTCGAGTGACCCACCCCCTCCCGCACACTCAGACACTACATCACAGACCCTAACCCCTCGAGTGACCCTCCCCCACCCCCCACACTCTCAGACAGTACAACCCAGACCCTAACGCCTCGAGTGACCCTCCCCCTCCCCCCCACACTCAGACAGTACATCCCCCACCCTAACCCCTCGAGTGACCCTCCCCCCACACTCAGACACTACAACCCAGACCCTAACCCCTCGAGTGACCCTCCCCCTCCCCCACACTCAGACAGTACATCCCAGACCCTAACCCCTCGAGTGACTCTCCCCCTCCCCCCACTCTCAGACACAACAACCCAGACCCTAACGCCTCGAGTGACCCTCCCCCTCCCCCCACACTCTCAGACACTATATCCCAGACCCTAACCCCTCGAGTGACCCTCCCCCTCCCCCACACTCAGACAGTACATCCCACACCCTAACGCCTCGAGTGACCCTCCCCCTCCCCCCACACTCTCAGACACTACATCCCAGACCCTAACGCCTCGAGTGACCCTCCCCCTCCCCCCACACTCTCAGACACTACATCACAGACCCTAACGCCTCGAGTGACCCTCCCCCTCCCCCCACACTCTCAGACACTACATCCCAGACCCTAACGCCTCGAGTGACCCTCCCCCTCCCCCCACACTCTCAGACACGACATCCCAGACCCTAACACCTCGAGTGACCCTCCCCCTCCCCCCACACTCTCAGACAGTACATCCCACACCCTAACGCCTCGAGTGACCCTCCCCCTCCCCCCACACTCTCAGACAGTACATCCCAGACCCTAACACCTCGAGTGACCCTCCCCCTCCCCCCACACTCTCAGACAGTACATCCCACACCCTAACGCCTCGAGTGACCCTCCCCCTCCCCCCACAGTCTCAGACAGTACATCCCAGAGCCTAACCCCTTGAGTGACCCTCCCCCTCCCCCCACACTCTCAGACACTACATCCCAGACCATAACGCCTCGAGTGACCCTCCCCCTCCCCGACTCTCAGACAGTACATCCCAGAGCCTAACCCCTTGAGTGGCCCTCCACCTCCCCCCACACTCAAAAACTACATCCCAGACCCTAATCCCTCGAGTGACCCTCCCCCTCCCCCACACACTCTCAGACAGTACATCCCAGACCCTAACGCCTCGAGTGACCCTCCCCCTCCCCCCCACACTCAGACACTACAACCCAGACCCTAACGCCTCGAGTGACCCTCCCCCTCCCCCCACACTCTCAGACAGTACATCCCAGACCCTAACGCCTCGAGTGACCCTCCCCCTCCCCCCACACTCTCAGACAGTACATCCCAGACCCTAACGGCTCGAGTGACCCTCCCCCTCCCCCCACACTCAGACAGTACATCCCAGACCCTAACGCCTCGAGTGACCCTCCCCCTCCCCCCACACTCTCAGACACTACATCCCAGACCCTAACGCCTCGAGTGACCCTCCCCCTCCCCACACAGTCAGACACTACATCCCAGACCCTAATCCCTCGAGTGACCCTCCCCCTCCCCCACTCTCAGACACTACAACCCAGACCCTAACGCCTCGAGTGACCCTCCCCCTCCCCCCCACACTCAGACACTACATCCCAGACCCTAATCCCTCGAGTGACCCTCCCCCTCCCCCACTCTCAGACACTACAACCCAGACCCTAACCCCTTGAGTGACCCTCCCCCTCCCCCCACACTCTCAGACAGTACATCCCAGAGCCTAACCCCTTGAGTGGCCCTCCACCTCCCCCCACACTCAGACACTACAACCCAGACCCTAACACCTCGAGTGACCCTCCCCCACCCCCCACACTCTCAGACACTACAACCCAGACCCTAATCCCTCGAGTGACCCTCCCCCTCCCCCCACTCTCAGACACAACAACCCAGACCCTAACGCCTCGAGTGACCCTCCCCCTTCCCCCACACTCAGACACTACATCCCAGACCCTAATCCCTCGAGTGACCCTCCCCCTCCCCCACTCTCAGACACTATATCCCAGACCCTAACCCCTCGAGTGACCCTCCCCCCACACTCAGACACTACAACCCAGACCCTAACCCCTCGAGTGACCCTCCCCCTCCCCATACTCTCAGACACAACAACCCAGACCCTAACCCCTCGAGTGACCCTCCCCCTCCCCCACACTCAGACAGTACATCCCACACCCTAACGCCTCGAGTGACCCTTCCCCTCCCCCCACTCTCAGACACTACATCACAGACCCTAACGCCTCGAGTGACCCTCCCCCTCCCCCCACACTCTCAGACAGGACATCCCAGACCCTAACGCCTCGAGTGACCCTCCCCCTCCCCCCACACTCAGACAGTACATCCCAGACCCTAACGCCTCGAGTGACCCTCCCCCTCCCCCCCACACTCTCAGACAGTACATCCCAGACCCTAATCCCTCGAGTGACCCTCCCCCTCCCCCCACACTCAGACACTACATCCCAGACCCTAACCCCTCGAGTGACCCTCCCCCTCCCCCCACACTCAGACAGTACATCCCAGACCCTAATCCCTCGAGTGACCCTCCCCCTCCCCCACTCTCAGACAGTACATCCCAGACCCTAACCCCTCGAGTGACCCTCCCCCTCCCCCCACACTCAGACAGTACATCCCAGACCCTAACCCCTCGAGTGACCCTCCCCCTCCCCCCACACTCAGACAGTACATCCCAGACCCTAATCCCTCGAGTGACCATCCCCCTCCCCCCACACTCAGACAGTACATCCCAGACCCTAATCCCTCGAGTGACCCTCCCCCTCCCCCCACACTCAGACACTACATCCCAGACCCTAACCCCTCGAGTGACCCTCCCCCTCCCCCACTCTCAGACAGTACATCCCAGACCCTAATCCCTCGAGTGACCCTCCCCCTCCCCCCACACTCAGACAGGACATCCCAGACCCTAACCCCTCGAGTGACCATCCCCCTCCCCCACACTCAGACACTACAACCCAGACCCTAACCCCTCGAGTGACCCTCCCCCTTCCCCCACACTCAGACAGTACATCCCAGACCCTAACCCCTCGAGTGACCCTCCCCCTCCCCCACACTCAGACAGTACATCCCAGACCCTAACGCCTCGAGTGACCCTCCCCCTCCCCCATACTCAGACACTACAACACAGACCCTAACGCCTCGAGTGACCCTCCCCCTCCCCCCACACTCAGACACGACATCCCAGACCCTAACCCCTCGAGTGACCCTCCCCCTCCCCCCAACACTCAGACAGTACATCCCAGACCGTAACCCCTCGAGTGACCCTCCCCCTCCCCCCCACACTCAGACACTACAACCCAGACCCTAATCCCTCGAGTGACCCTCCCCCTCCCCCCCACTCTCAGACACTACAACCCAGACCCTAACGCCTCGAGTGACCCTCCCCCTCCCCCCCACACTCAGACAGTACATCCCAGACCCTAACACCTTGAGTGACCCTCCCCCGCCCCCCACACACAGACACAACATCCCAGACCCTAACCCCTCGAGTGACCCTCCCCCCACACTCAGATACTACAACCCAGACCCTAACGCCTCGAGTGACCCTCCCCCTCCCCCCCACTCTCAGACACAACAACCCAGACACTAACGCCTCGAGTGACCCTCCCCCTCCCCCCACACTCTCAGACACTATATCCCAGACCCTAACCCCTCGAGTGACCCTCCCCCTCCCCCACACTCAGACAGTACATCCCAGACCCTAACCCCTCGAGTGACCCTCCCCCTCCCCCCACACTCTCAGACAGTACATCCCAGACCCTAACGCCTCGAGTGACCCTCCCCCTCCCCCCACACTCAGACACTACATCCCAGACCCTAATCCCTCGAGTGACCCTCCCCCTCTCCCCCAACACTCAGACAGTACATCCCAGACCCTAACCCCTTGAGTGACCCTCCCCCTCCCCCCACACTCAGACACAACATCCCAGACCCTAACCCCTTGAGTGAACCTCCCCCTCCCCCCACACTCAGACACTACATCCCAGACCCTAACCCCTCGAGTGACCCTCCCCCTCCCCCCACACTCAGACAGTACATCCCAGACTGTAACCCCTTGAGTGAACCTCCCCCTCCCCCCACACTCAGACACTACAACCCAGACCCTAATCCCAAGAGTGACCCTCCCCCTTCCCCCACACTCTCAGACACTACAACCCAGACCCTAACGCCTCGAGTGACCCTCCCCCTCCCCCCCACACTCAGACAGTACATCCCAGACCCTCACCCCTTGAGTCACCCTCCCCCGCCCCCCACACACAGACACAACATCCCAGACCCTAACCCCTCGAGTGACCCTCCCCCCACAGTCAGACACGACAACCCAGACCCTAACGCCTCGAGTGACCCTCCCCCCCCCCCCCTCTCAGACACTACATCCCAGACCCTAACGCCTCGAGTGACCCTCCCCCTCCCCCCACACTCAGACACTACATCCCAGACCCTAATCCCTCGAGTGACCCTCCCCCTCCCCCACTCTCAGATACTACAACCCAGACCCTAACGCCTCGAGTGACCCTCCCCCTCCCCCCACACACAGACACATCATCCCAGACCCTAATCCCTCGAGTGACCCTCCCCCTCCCCCACTCTCAGACAGTATATCCCAGACCCTAATCCCTCGAGTGACCCTCCCCCTCCCCCCACACTCAGACACTACATCCCAGACCCTAACGCTTCGAGTGACCCTCCCCCTCCCCCCACACTCTCAGACAGTACATCCCAGACCCTAACGCCTCGAGTGACCCTCCCCCTCCCCCCACACTCTCAGGCACTACATCCCAGACCCTAACCCCTCGAGTGACCCTCCCCCTCCCCCCGACACTCTCAGACAGTACATCCCAGACCCTAACCCCTCGAATGACCCTCCCCCTCCCCCCGACACTCTCAGATATTACATCCCAGACCCTGACCCCTTGAGTGACCCTCCCCCCACACTCTCAGACAGTACACTCCGGACCTTAACCCCTCAAGTGAACCTCCCCCTCCCCCACACTCTCAGGCATTACATCCCAGACCCTAACCCCTCGAGTGACCCTCCCCCTCCCCCCCACACTCAGACAGTACATCCCCCACCCTAACCCCTCGAGTGACCCTCCCCCCACACTCAGACACTACAACCCAGACCCTAACCCCTCGAGTGACCCTCCCCCACCCCCCACACTCTCAGACACTACAACCCAGACCCTAATCCCTCGAGTGACCCTCCCCCTCCCCCCACTCTCAGACACAACAACCCAGACCCTAACGCCTCGAGTGACCCTCCCCCTCCCCCCACACTCTCAGACACTATATCCCAGACCCTAACCCCTCGAGTGACCCTCCCCCTCCCCCACACTCAGACAGTACATCCCACACCCTAACGCCTCGAGTGACCCTTCCCCTCCCCCACACTCTCAGACACTACATCACAGACCCTAACGCCTCGAGTGACCCTCCCCCTCCCCCCACACTCTCAGACAGGACATCCCAGACCCTAACGCCTCGAGTGACCCTCCCCCTCCCCCCACACTCAGACACTACATCCCAGACCCTAATCTCTCGAGTGACCCTCCCCCTCCCCCACTCTCAGATACTACAACCCAGACCCTAACGCCTCGAGTGACCCTCCCCCTACCCCCCACACTCAGACACTACATCCCAGACCCTAACCCCTTGAGTGACCCTCCCCCTCCCCCCACACTCAGACACTACATCCCAGACCCTAACCCCTTGAGTGACCCTCCCCCTCCCCCCACACTCTCAGACAGTACATCCCAGACCCTAATCCCTCGAGTGACCCTCCCCCTCCCCCCACAGTCTCAGACAGTACATCCCAGACCCTAACGCCTCGAGTGACCCTCCCCCTCCCCCCACACTCACAGACACTACAACCCAGACCCTAACCCCTCGAGTGACCCGCCCCCTCCCCCCACACTCAGACACTACATCCCAGACCCTAATCCCTCGAGTGACCCTCCCCCTCCCCCACTCTCAGATACTACAACCCAGACCCTAACGCCTCGAGTGACCCTCCCACTCCACCCACACACAGACACAACATCCCAGACCCTAATCCCTCGAGTGACCCTCCCCCTCCCCCCACACTCTCAGACAGTACATCCCAGACCCTAACGCTTCGAGTGACCCTCCCCCTCCCCCCACACTCTCAGACAGTACATTCCAGACCCTAACCCCTCGAGTGACCCGCCCCCTCCCCCCGACACTCTCAGACAGTACATCCCAGACCCTAACGCCTCGAGTGACCCTCCCCCTCCCCCCACACTCTCAGCACTACATCCCAGACCCTAACCCCTCGAGTGACCCTCCCCCTCCCCCAGACACTCTCAGACAGTACATCCCAGACCCTAACCCCTCGAGTGACCCTCCCCCTCCCCCCGACACTCTCAGATATTACATCCCAGACCCTAATCCCTTGAGTGACCCTCCCCCCACACTCTCAGACAGTACACTCCGGACCTTAACCCCTCAAGTGACCCTCCCCCTCCCCCCAACACTCAGACACTACATCCCAGAACCTAACCCCTCGAGTGACCCTCCCCCTCCCCCCACACTCAGACACTACAACCCAGACCCTAATCCCTCGAGTGACCCTCCCCCTCCCCCCCACTCTCAGACACTACAACCCAGACCCTAACGCCTCGAGTGACCCACCCCCTCCCCCACACTCAGACACTACAACCCAGACCCTAACACCTCGAGTGACCCTCCCCCACCCCCCACACTCTCAGACAGTACAACCCAGACCCTAACGCCTCGAGTGACCCTCCCCCTCCCCCCCACACTCAGACAGTACATCCCCCACCCTAACCCCTCGAGTGACCCTCCCCCCACACTCAGACACTACAACCCAGACCCTAACACCTCGAGTGACCCTCCCCCACCCCCCACACTCTCAGACACTACAACCCAGACCCTAATCCCTCGAGTGACCCTCCCCCTCCCCCCACTCTCAGACACAACAACCCAGACCCTAACGCCTCGAGTGACCCTCCCCCTCCCCCCACACTCTCAGACACTATATCCCAGACCCTAACGCCTCGAGTGACCCTCCCCCTCCCCCCACACTCAGACACTACATCCCAGACCCTAATCCCTCGAGTGACCCTCCCCCTCCCCCACTCTCAGATACTACAACCCAGACCCTAATGCCTCGAGTGACCCTCCCCCTACCCCCACACTCAGACACTACATCCCAGACCCTAACCCCTTGAGTGACCCTCCCCCTCCCCCCACACTCAGACACAACATCCCAGACCCTAATCCCTTGCGTGACCCTCCCCCTCCCCCACTCTCAGACACTACAACCCAGACCCTAATGCCTCGAGTGACCCTCCCCCTCCCCCCCACACTCAGACACTACATCCAAGACCCTAACCCCTTGAGTGACCCTCCCCCTCCCCCCACACTCTCAGACAGTACATCCCAGACCCTAACCCCTTGAGTGACCCTCCCCCTCCCCCCACACACAGACACAACATCCCAGACCCTAATCCCTCGAGTGACCCTCCCCCTCCCCCCACAGTCTCAGACAGTACAACCCAGACCCTAACCCCTTGAGTGACCCTCCCCCTCCCCCCACACTCTCAGACACTACATCCCTGACCCTAACGCCTCGAGTGACCCTCCCACTCCCCCGACACTCAGACAGTACATCCCAGACCCTAACCCCTCGAGTGACCCTCCCCCTCCCCCCACACTCACAGACACTGCAACCCAGACCCTAACCCCTCGAGTGACCCTCCCCCTCCCCCCGACACTCTCAGACAGTACATCCCAGACCCTAACCCCTCGAGTGACCCTCCCCCTCCCCCCACACTCTCAGACACTACAACCCAGACCCTAACCCCTCGAGTGACCCTCCCCCTCCCCCACACTCTCAGGCATTACATCCCAGACCCTAACCCCTTGAATGACCCTCCCCCTCCCCCCACACTCTCAGACACTACAACCCAGACCCTAATCCCTCGAGTGACCCTCCCCCTCCCCCACATTCTCAGACAGTACATCCCAGACCCTGACCGCTCGAGTTACCCTCCCCCTCCCCCTGACACTCTCAGACAGTACATCCCAGACCCTAATTCCTCGAGTGACCCTCGCCCTCCCCCCACACTCTCAGACAGTACATCCCAGACCCTAATCCCTCGAGTGACCCTCCCCCTCCCCCCACACTCTCAGTTATTACATTCCAGACCCTAAGCCCTCGAGTGACCCTCCCCCTCCCCCCACACTCTCAGACAGTACATCCCAGACCCTAACCCCTCGAGTGACCCTCCCCCTCCCCCCACACTCTCAGACACGACATCCCAGACCCTAACCCCTCGAGTGACCCTACCCCTCCCCCCGACACTCTCAGACAGTACATCCCAGACCCTAACCCCTCGAATGACCCTCCCCCTCCCCCCACACTCTCAGACAGTACATCCCTGACCCTAACGCCTCGAGTGACCCTCCCGCTACCCCCCACACTCAGACAGTACATCCCCCACCCTAACCCCTCGAGTGACCCTCCCCCTCCCCCCACACTCTCAGACACTACATCCCAGACCCTAACCCCTCGAGTGACCCTCCCCCTCCCCCCACACTCTCAGACACTACATCCCAGACCCTAACCCCTCGAGTGACCCTCCCCCTCCCCCCCCACTCTCAGACACTATATCCCAGACACTAACCCCTCGAGTGACCCTCCCCCTCCCACACACTCAGACACTACATCCCAGACCCTAACCCCTCGAGTGACCCTCCCCCTCCCACACACTCAGACACTACATCCCAGACCCTAACCCCTCGAGTGACCCACCCCTCCCCCCACACTCTCAGACACTACATCCCAGACCCTAACGCCTCGAGTGACCCTCCCCCTCCCCCCCACACTCAGACAGTACATCCCAGACCCTAACCCCTTGAGTGACCCTCCCCCTCCCCCCACACTCTCAGACACTACATCCCAGACCCTAACCCCTTGACTGACCCTCCCCCTCCCCCCAAACTCAGACACAACATCCCAGACCCTAATCCCTTGAGTGACCCTCCCCCTCCCCCACTCTCAGACACTACAACCCAGACCCTAACGCCTCGAGTGATCCTCCCCCTCCCCCCACACTCAGACACTACATCCCAGACCCTAATCCCTCGAGTGACCCTCCCCCTCCCCCTGACACTCTCAGACAGTACATCCCAGACCCTAACCCCTCGAGTGACCCTCCCCCTCCCCCTGACACTCTCAGACAGTACATCCCAGACCCTAACCCCTCGAGTGACCCTCCCCCTCCCCCCAACACTCAGACAGTACATCCCAGACCCTAACCCCTCGAGTGACCCTCCCCCTCCCCCCACACTCAGACACTACATCCCAGACCCTAATCCCTCGAGTGACCCTCCCCCTCCCCCCCACACTCTCAGACACTACAACCCAGACCCTAACCCCTCGAGTGACCCTCCCCCTCCCCCCACACTCTCAGACAGTACATCCCAGACCCTAATCCCTCGAGTGACCCTCCCCCTCCCCCCGACATTCTCAGACACTACATCCCAGACCCTAATGCCTCGAGTGACATTCCCCTCCCCCCACACTCTCAGACAGTACATCCCAGACCCTAACACCACGAGTGACCCTCCCCCTCCCCCCACACTCTCAGACAGTACATTCCAGACCCTAACCCCTCGAGTGACCCTCCCCCTCCCCCCGGCACTCTCAGACACTACATCCCAGACCCTAACCCCTCGAGTGACCCGCCCCCTCCCCCCGACACTCTCAGACAGTACATCCCAGACCCTAACGCCTCGAGTGACCCTCCCCCTCCCCCCACACTCTCAGACACTACATCCCAGACCCTAACCCCTCGAGTGACCCTCCCCCTCCCCCCGACACTCTCAGACAGTACATCCCAGACCCTAACCCCTCGAATGACCCTCCCCCTCCCCCCGACACTCTCAGATATTACATCCCAGACCCTGACCCCTTGAGTGACCCTCCCCCCACACTCTCAGACAGTACACTCCGGACCTTAACCCCTCAAGTGAACCTCCCCCTCCCCCACACTCTCAGGCATTACATCCCAGACCCTAACCCCTCGAGTGACCCTCCCCCTCCCCCCACACTCAGACACTACATCCCAGACCCTAACCCCTCGAGTGACCCTCCCCCTCCCCCCACACTCAGACACTACAACCCAGACCCTAATCCCTCGAGTGACCCTCCCCCTCCCCCCCCACTCTCAGACACTACAACCCAGACCCTAACGCCTCGAGTGACCCACCCCCTCCCCCACACTCAGACACTACAACCCAGACCCTAACCCCTCGAGTGACCCTCCCCCACCCCCCACACTCTCGGACACTACATCCCCCACCCTAACCCCTCGAGTGACCCTCCCCCCACACTCAGACACTACAACCCAGACCCTAACACCTCGAGTGACCCTCCCCCACCCCCCACACTCTCAGACACTACAACCCAGACCCTAATCCCTCGAGTGACTCTCCCCCTCCCCCCACTCTCAGACACAACAACCCAGACCCTAACGCCTCGAGTGACCCTCCCCCTCCCCCCACACTCTCAGACACTATATCCCAGACCCTAACGCCTCGAGTGACCCTTCCCCTTCCCCACTCTCAGACACGACATCACAGACCCTAACGCCTCGAGTGACCCTCCCCCTCCCCCCACACTCTCAGACACTACATCCCAGACCCTAACGCCTCGAGTGACCCTCCCCCTCCCCCCACACTCTCAGACACTACATCACAGACCCTAACACCTCGAGTGACCCTCCCCCTCCCCCCACACTCTCAGACAGTACATCCCACACCCTAACGCCTCGAGTGACCCTCCCCCTCCCCCCACACTCTCAGACAGTACATCCCAGACCCTAACGCATCGAGTGACCCTCCCCCTCCCCCCCACACTCAGACACTACAACCCAGACCCTAACGCCTCGAGTGACCCTCCCCCTCCCCGACTCTCAGACAGTACATCCCAGACCCTAACCCCTCGAGTGACCCTCCACCTCCCCCCACACTCAAAAACTACATCCCAGACCCTAATCCCTCGAGTGACCCTCCCCCTCCCCCACACACTCTCAGACAGTACATCCCAGACCCTAACGCCTCGAGTGACCCTCCCCCTCCCCCCCACTCTCAGACACTACATCCCAGACCCTAACCCCTCGAGTGACCCTCCCCCTACCCCACACTCAGACACTACATCCCAGACCCTAACGCCTCGAGTGACCCTCCCCCTCCCCCCACACTCTCAGACAGTACATCCCAGACCCTAACGCCTCGAGTGACCCTCCCCCTCCCCCCACACTCTCAGACAGTACATCCCAGACCCTAACGGCTCGAGTGACCCTCCCCCTCCCCCCACACTCAGACAGTACATCCCAGACCCTAACGCCTCGAGTGACCCTCCCCCTCCCCCCACACTCTCGGACACTACATCCCAGACCCTAATCCCTCGAGTGACCCTCCCCCTCCCCCCCACTCTCAGACACTACATCCCAGACCCTAACGCCTCGAGTGACCCTCCCCCTCCCCCCACACTCTCAGACAGTACATCCCAGACCCTAATCCCTCGAGTGACCCTCCCCCTCCCCCACTCTCAGACACTACAACCCAGACCCTAACGCCTCGAGTGACCCTCCCCCCACACTCAGACACTACAACCCAGACCCTAACGCCTCGAGTGACCCTCCCCCTCCCCCCACACTCTCAGACACTACATCCCAGACCCTAATCCCTCGAGTGACCCTCCCCCTCCCCCACTCTCAGACACTACAACCCAGACCCTAACCCCTTGAGTGGCCCTCCACCTCCCCCCACACTCAGAAACTACATCCCAGACCCTAATCCCTCGAGTGACCCTCCCCCTCCCCCCACTCTCAGACAGTACATCCCAGACCCTAATCCCTCGAGTGACCCTCCCCCTCCCCCCCACACTCTCAGACAGTACATCCCAGACCCTAACGCCTCGAGTGACCCTCCCCCTCCCCCCCACTCTCAGACACTACAACCCAGACCCTAACGCCTCGAGTGACCCCTCCCCTCCCCCCACACTCTCAGACAGTACATCCCAGACCCTAACGCCTCGAGTGACCCTCCCCCTCCCCCCACACTCTCAGACAGTACATCCCAGACCCTAACGCCTCGAGTGACCCTCCCCCTCCCCCCACACTCTCAGACACTACATCCCAGACCCTAATCCCTCGTGTGACCCTCCCCCTTCCCCCACACTCTCAGACACTACATCCCAGACCTTAATCCCTCGAGTGACCCTCCCCCTCCCCCCACACTCTCAGACAGTACATCCCAGACTCTAATTCCTCGAGTGACCCTCCCCCTCCCCCCGACACTCTCAGACAGTACATCCCAGACCCTAACCCCTCGAGTGACCCTCCCCCTCACCCCACACTCTCAGACACTACAACCCACACCCTAACCCCTCGAGTGACCCTCCCCCTCCCCCCACACTCAGACACTACATCCCAGACCCTAACGCCTCGAGTGACCCTCCCCCTCCCCCCACACTCAGACACTACAACCCAGACCCTAACCCCTCGAGTGACCCTCCCCCTCCCCCCACACTCTCAGACAGTACATCCCAGACTCTAATTCCTCGAGTGACCCTCCCCCTCCCCCACACTCTCAGACACTACATCCCAGACCCTTACGCCTCGAGTGACCCTCCCCCTCCCCCCACACTCAGACACTACATCCCAGACCCTAACCCCTCGAGTGACCCTCCCCCTCCCCCCCACACTCAGACAGTACATCCCAGACCCTAACGCCTCGAGTGACCCTCCCCCTCCCCCCCACACTCAGACACTACATCCCAGACCCTAACGCCTCGAGTGACCCTCCCCCTCCCCCCACACTCAGACACTACATCCCAGACCCTAACCCCTCGAGTGACCCTCCCCCTCCCCCCCACACTCAGACAGTACATCCCACACCCTAACCCCTCGAGTGACCCTCCCCCTCCCCCCCCCACACTCTCAGACAGTACATCCCAGACCCTAACCCCTCAAGTGACCCTCCCCCTCCCCCACACTCTCAGACACTACATCCCAGACCCTAACCCCTCGTGTGACCCTCCCCATCCCCCCGACACTCTCAGACAGTACATCCCAGACCCAACCCCTCGAGTGACCTCCCCCTCCCCCCGATACTCTCAGACAGTACATCCCAGACCCAACCCCTCGAGTGACCTCCCCCTCCCCCCGATACTCTCAGACAGTACATCCCAGACCCTAAACCCTCGAGTGATCCTCCACCTCCCCCCACACTCTCAGATAGTACATCCCAGACCCTAACCCCTCGAGTGACCCTCCCCCTCCCCCCGATACTCTCAGACAGTACATCCCAGACCCTAAACCCTCGAGTGATCCTCCACCTCCCCCCACACTCTCAGATAGTACACTCCAGACCCTAATCCCTCGAGTGAACCTCCCCCTCCCCCACATTCTCAGACAGTACATCCCAGACCCTAACCCCTCGAGTGACCCTCCCCCTCCCCCTGACACTCTCAGACAGTACATCCCAGACCCTAACCCCTCAGGTGACCCTCCCCCGCCCCTCCACACTCTCAGACAGTACATCCCAGACCCTAACCCCTCGAGTGACCCTCCCCCTCGCCCCCCACTATCAGACAGTACATCTCAGACCCTAAACCCTCGAGTGATCTTCCACCTCCCCCCACACTCTCAGATAGTACACTCCAGACCCTAATCCCTCGAGTGAACCTCCCCTTCCCCCACACTCTCAGATATTACATCCCAGACCCTAACCCCTCGAGTGAACCTCCCCCTCCCCCACACTGTCAGACAGTATACTCCGGACCTTAACCCCTCGAGTGAACCTCCCCCTCCCCCACACTCTCAGACAGTACACTCCGGACCTTAACCCCTCGAGTGAACCTCCCCTCCCCCCACACTTTCAGACAGTACATCCCAGACTCTAACCCCTCGAGTGACCCTCCCCCTCCCCTAC
Source organism: Chiloscyllium plagiosum (assembly GCF_037043375.1). Lineage (NCBI taxonomy): Eukaryota > Metazoa > Chordata > Chondrichthyes > Orectolobiformes > Hemiscylliidae > Chiloscyllium > Chiloscyllium plagiosum. The sequence goes on along the minus strand of NW_028270139.1, from coordinate 176,962,628 downwards.
ACTCTCAGACTGTGCCCACTGGGATGGTACTTGGGATTTCGATGTTGTGGCCCTTCCGGAGGCGTGTCTGGAGACATGGATAGAGCAGGGATCGGAATGGTTGTCACAGGTTCCAGGACTAAGATGTTTCAGTAAGAACAGAGAAGGTGGTAAAAGAGGAGGGGGTGTGGCATTGCTTGTCAAGGACAGTATTACAGTGGCAGAAAGGATTCGTCTCCTGACGTAGTATGGGCTGAGATTAGAAACAGGAAAGGAGAGATCATTCTGTTCGGAGTTTTCTCTGGGTCTCTTAATTCTTCCAGAGATGCAGAGGAAAGGATGGCAAGGATGATCCCCAGTAGGATCGGTAACAGGGTCGTTGTTATGGGGTTCTTTAACTTTCCAAATATTGACGAGGAATACTCTAGTTCGAGTACTTTAGATGGGTCAGTTTTTGTCCAATGTGTGTAGGAGGGTTTCCTGACCCAGTATGTAGACAGGAGAAAGTGAGGTCTGCAGATGCTGGAGATCAAAGTTGAAACTTTATTGCTGGAACAGCACAGCAGGTCAGGCAGCATCCAGGGAACAGGAGATTCGACGTTTCGGGCACAGGCCCTTCTTCCTGAAGAAGGGCCTGTGCCCGAAACATCGAATCTCCTGTTCCCTGGATGCTGCCTGACCTGCTGTGCTGTTCCAGCAATAAAGTTTCAACCAGTATGTAGACAGGCCAACAAGGGGCGAGGCCACATTGGATTTGGTATTGGGGAATTAACCCAGCCAGGTGTTAGATTTGGAGGGAGGTGAGCACTTTGGTGACAGTGACCACAATTCAGTTATGTTTACTTTTGGCGATGGAAAGGGATAGGTATATACCGCAGGACAAGAGTTATAGCTGAGGGACAGGCAATTATGATGTTTTCGGCAAGATTTAGGATGCATATAATAGGGAAGGAAACTGCAGGGGATGGGCACAATTGAAATGTAGAGCTTATTCAAGGAACAGCCTAAATAAGTATGTGTCCTAAATCAGTATGTAACTGTCAGGCAGAGAGGAAGTGGTCGAGCGAGGGAGCCATGGTTTACTAAAGAACTTGAAACTTGTCAAGAGGAAGAGAAGGCTTATCTTAGGATGAGGCATGAAGGCTCAGTTAGGGTGCTTGAGAGTTACAGGTCAGTCAGGAAACACCTGAAGAGAAAGTAAAGAAGAGCCAGAAGTTGTTGGTAGCTAGGATCAAGGAAAATTGAGATATGTTGACCAAGTAGAACCATATGGAAAACCCCTCAATAAAATAACAGGGTGGACTAGCCATTCAGATACAGAACTGGCTCGTAGGCAGGAGACAGAGGGTGGTGGTGGAGTGGTGTTTAGAGTCATAGAGATGTACAGAATGGAAACAGACCCTTCGGTCCAAGATTTAAACAATCCTTGGATAAGCACATGGATAATGATGGGATTGAGTAGGGGGACGAGCTGAGAATAGTTCACAGGTTGGCGCAACATCAAGGGCCTGTTGTGCTCTGTATTGTTGTATGTTCTATGGATAGGGTCTTTCCCTGGGTTGGAGGAATCCAGAACTAGAGGGCATAGGTTTAGGGTGAGAGGTGAAAAATATAAAAGGGACCTAAAGGGCAACTTTTTCACACAGAGGGTGGTACGTGTATGGAATGAGCTGTCAGAGGATGTGGTGGAGGCTGGTACAATTGCAACAGTTAAGAGGCATTTGGATGGCTATATGAATAGGAAGGGTTTGGAGGGATATGAGCCAAGTGCTGGAAAATGGGACTAGATTGGGTTGGGATATCTGGTCGGCGTGGACGGGTTGGACCGAAGGGTGTGTTTCCATGCTGTATATCTCTATGACCCTGAGATTCTGTGAAAACCTTGAAGCTTATTCTCAGTATATCAGGATTAAAAGAATGAGGAGAGTCAGGTAAGGGACAGTCATGGGAAATGGTGCGTGGAGTTCGAGGAGATAGGAGAAGAGCGAAGTAAATATTTTTTGTCAGTTTTCACACTGGAAAAAGACCATGTTGTCGAGCAGAAACAGGCTACTAGACTAGACAGGACCAAGATTCACAAGGAGGAATTGTTAGCAAGTCTGGAACGTGTGAAAATAGGTAAGTCCTTTGGGATGGATAGTATTTATCCGAGGATTCTCTGGGAAGCCAGGGAGGTTGCAGAGCCTTTGGCTTTGGTCTTTATGTCGTCATTGTCTACAGGAATAGTGCCAGGAGACTGGAGGATAGCAAATGTTGTCTCCTTGTTCATGAAGGGGAGTAGAGACAACCCTGGGAATTATAGATCTTGAAGCTGTTTTCGTTAGAGAGAAGAAGGATGAGAGGTGACTTAATTGAGACGTATCAGATAATCAGAGGGTTAGATAGGGTGGACAGGGAGAGCCTTTTTCCTCAGATGGTGATGGCTAGCGTGAGGGGACATAGCTTTAAATGTAGGGTTCATAAATATAGGACAGATGTCAGAGGTGGTTTCTTTATTCAGAGAGTAGTAGAGGTGTGGAATGCCCTGCCTGCAACGATAGTAGACTCACCAACTTTAAGGGCATTTAAATGGTCATTGTTTAGACTTATGGATGATAATGGAACAGTGTAGGTTAGACAAGCTTCAGATTGGACCCACAGGTTGGTGCAATATCAAGGGCGGAAGGGCCTGTACTGCACTGTAATGTTTTATGTTCTCAGCCTTTCTGCTACCTCTTCAAAACCCTCCAGCAACTTAATTAAACAGAACGAGCTGGGAAAGAGGAAGTTCATTTAATTTGCAAGAAGTTTGTGTCTCCTCCTTTGAGAGATTTAATCGGGGCAAAGGAAGAGTATGAGACTGCTCCCACAGTAGTTAGGTAATCAGCTGAGCTTGAGTTCAGACCATTGGCAGATGTGAGAGGAGGAAAATCTGATACAACTCAATCATGTGCTGCCTCACCCAGGCGATCAGCTGGGTCACAAGACTTGGATGCAGGTTGGCATGCAGTCTGAATGAACCATGACCTCATCATTGCTGAGCCAGTTACACTCAATCAGAAGACAAGGGCTGGGGTGGGGGTAAGGGTGGTGGGCACTGTAGTTTGGCGCAGTGACCTCTACACCACTGAAGCCAGGCGCCAACTCGCAGACACCTCCTCCTACTGCCCTCTTGCCCACGACCTCACCCCCCCCCCCCCCCCACCATCACCAAACCATCATCTCCCAGACCATACACAACCTCATCACCTCAGGGGATTTCCCACTCATAGCCTCTAATCTCATAGTTTGGGAACCCTGCTCTTCCCAGTTCTACCTCCTCCCCAAGATCCACTATCCCGGCTGACACATTGTCTCATCCCCACATATCTCAATACTGTCCTATTCCCCCGGTCCAGGATACCCCCACATACGCTCGGTACACTGCCCACACCCTCCAACTCCTGCATGACTTTCATTTCCCTGGACTCCAACGCCTCATCTTCACCGTGGATATCCAATCTCTCTACACCTTCATCCGCCATGACCAGGGCCTCCAAGCCCTCCTTTTCTTCCCCTCCCGACGTCCCCAACAGTACCCCTCCACCGACACTCTCATTCATTTGGCTGAACTGGTCCCCACCCTTAACAATTTCTCCTTCGAATCCTCCCACTTCCTCCAGACCATGGGGGTAGCCATGAGCACCCGTGTGGTCCCCAGCTATGCCTGTCTCTTTGTTGGCCACGTAGAACAATCCATCTTCTGTAATTACACTGGCTCCACTCCCCATCTCTTCCTCTGCCACATTGATGACTGCAGTGGCACCACCTTGTGCTCCCGCGAGGAGGTTGAACTGTTCATCACCTTCACCAACATGTTCCACCCCAACCTCAAATTACGCCCGAAACTTCAATTCTCCTGCTCCTCGGATGCTGCCTGACCTGCTGTGCTTTTCCAGCACCACACTCTCAACTTTGATCTCCAGCATCTGCAGTCCTCCCTTTCTCCCCAGGTGAGGAGCATGTCCTAGTGACTGAGAAGTTGGTGGTTTTGTGTAATGTCAGTGGACTGATCATCCAATTGGACAGGCTCCATTCTGGCAATATATGTTTGAATCCCACCTTTGCAGATTATCACTGAATCCCTACAGTATGGAAACAGGCCCTTCAGCCCAACTAATCCACACCAACTCTCCAAACTGTATCCCACCCAGATCCATTCTCCAACACTATTACCCTACATTTTCCCTGACTCATGCACCTAACCTACACATCCCTGAACACTGTGGGGCAATTTAGCATGGCCAATTCACCCGACCTGCACATGTGTGGACTGTGGGAGGAAACCGGAGCACCCGGAGGAAACCCACGCAGACACGGGGAGAACGTGCAAACTCCACACAGTCAGTCGCCTGAGGCGGGAATTGAACCCGGGTCCCGATTGCGTCATTCCAATCAAAGGTAACCTTCATGGTCTCCATGTAATCACTGTCAACATTGATTAAAAACTAATCTCGTTTTGGGAAGGAAATCTGCCATCCTTACCTGGTCTGGCCTACATGTGACCCCAGACCCACAGCAATGGGATTAATTCTCAACTGCCCTCGGGGCTATTAGGGATGGGCAATAAATGCTGGTCAGCCAGCGACACCCTCATCCCGTGAATACAAATGAGACAGTGTGAGTTTGGTACTGAGGACAGATGTGAACTGGAGGGAGACTGATCATCAGCTGTAACCAGAGACTTAGGCCTTGTTTGGGGGAGAAACCCCAGTGACCGATTGTGGACACCCTGCAATCGAGCCGAACGGGATGAGACCTCCTGGTAAGATTTCAAATGGGCAAAGAGCCTGAAGCAGGTCACATCTTCTTTCTCGGAGGATGGGACAGGCTTTCAGGAGGGAAGGGGTGAAGGCAAGTTGATTCACTTCTGGGAGACTTTGAAAGTTCTGTTATTGTGAATTTCCATCTCCATAATGATCAGACAATTAGACACAAAGCGATTTCCGGGTCAAAGGGAGAGTGGAGACTGAGCTGTGCTATTTGATCAGCCACATCCCGATTGAATGACACTGTCAACCTTCTGAACTGCTCATGCTCTGATTTGCTGTTCTTCAGGAGGATCTGTCACCTCGTGTCTTTGCTTAAGGACACAGACAAACAATTTCACCTTGTTTCAAGGAACGCCTGCAATTTAAGATAGCAGTTTTCCTCTTCTCTCAGCCCTGTATTACTAACAGGGAGGTTGTTGCTTGGTGTTAGATGCTTCTGTGTGTGTGTGCGAGAGAGAGA